>NC_046166.1:47202080-47502080 GCF_011064425.1 Rattus rattus | reverse complement strand
CAAGATGAACAGCGTGTTTCTGAAAAGGCTGACTTTTAGAAATCTATATGTCATTATTTCTACACATAAGTTCATTTATACCATCAGAAAATCCATCCAGGATGGCTTATGTGGAACATGGATTTGAGTGAGTCCCCTGGAGAAGGCATTGCCCCCAGTCACCGTGATTCTTCTATGCTAAAATGTGCAATGATGTTATCTGTGTATACCCTACTCAATTCAAGGTTGCCGAGCAGCTAAGTCTATAAAGAGAAAGTAGAGAGTAATGCTAATAGGCCTGTCAGAAGCATCAACCAGGATTCATGATGAAGCTGGTGCAAAATACAGCATGGGACCCTCATAAAGCTTGAGTTGCCTGCAGCTCTCTTTGCACTAGCTGAGTCCATGATGAGTACGGACTCTTGAATTAACATGAGATTCAAGAAAGCTGAACAGAAATGAAAGAGCTGGGACCAACTAACCTAATTTACTTACTTCGTAGAGCTGGCAGGTGAGCTAGGAGGAGACAACACAGCAACTCATGAGGAAAAGAGAAATAGAAAAAGGCAGCTGTAACAGTAACACCAGGCTCACAAGAGTTTCATGTATCAAATAAATGAAGATGTTATTCTGTAACCTTTGGAAGCAAGAGATATTTCAACCTCAGCCCTTGACCCCCTTCTGCTTTAATACTGAGTGAGTGGTCCATTCTCTCCACAGAAGCTGTGGTGGCATCCTTTTGGAATAATTTTGGTATAAAAAAAGGCTTCTATAAATCAAGGGAATATAACAAAAATATGACCGAACATATTCTCCTCTGAGGCTTCGTATGCACTGGATAGGACTGCACCTTCCTATCCCAGAAGTATGCCCAGCTCATCTGGGACTTTCACCTGCCCAGTTTCCAGCAAAGACAGCTCCTTCTCATACCTGCGAAACTTTTGGTATTCCCTCTGGTTGAACTTCCAGTTAGGGCCACAATTTCCCATCCTGTTGTTCTACCTGGATACTTCTGGACTTCCTTTCTGAGCAGCCATGTGGGTCCATTCCTCTCCACTCAGACCCACCCATATCTTCCAGTACTTTTCTCCCCAAACCACCATCTTGCTTCTTCTTTCTTTCCTGCATTATAGACCACCCTGGGCATTTCCCAGACTTCTCTCATAGGAAAGCTAGCTCCTCCTTATCAGCCCACAAGCCCACCCAGCTCTCCAAGAACTCCTCTTTACCATGTGGCCAGCTGGTTTTCAATCTTCCTAACCTGACAGCTCATATGGGTTTGGAGAAGCTGCCTTCACTGTGTAACTAGGTAGGCTTGTACTTTTACATTCTACCTGGCACGTATGGGATCTCTCTTTTCACAATGTCACTCAGTTGAGCCACTAGATAGGCATCCATCAACCTCACCCAATAGGCTTTCCAGTTCTTTCTGTATCCCATCTCTAAGCACTTCCAGAACACTGTGCTACTCTCAGGTCTCCCATACCCACTACTCAGACTAGACCCATTTCTTCTCACCCTGTGACACTCCCTGCTCCTCTAAGATCTGACTTTTGAGGGATTATTAGGCTTTAAGCCAACTGACTCCACCCTCAGCTTGCCAAGATCTCCTGTCCTCAGTGGCTGGTTGGTCAGTTCTTACGCAAGACAGAAAAATCACACTTAGAGAGCAAAACCAGAAGTCAGCACAGGAGAGAACAAGAAAGGTGTAGGCTGAAACTTGAAAGGTGTTTCTTGGTGCTGAAAGTAGTCAGCTTTCAAAACAAGACTGTAGATAATTCATGAATCTATGAAAACATCAGTACAAATACATAATACACACATACATACATGCACATATGTATACCCATATGCACACACGTATATTAACCATCTTACAATTCAATCCTCTCCTAAACATTATACATGCCTACATTAAAGGAGGAAAGATGATTTTAGCAAAAATAAAGACAGAGCAAGCTATTTCAAATATACAAGTTTCAACATAGAAAGTAAAGTAACACAATACCTAAAACAGAAAAGTATGACCCCATAAGAATTGCTAAGCCCATAATAATGAACTACAATGAGAAATACTTGGAGGATTGTCTAGAGTCTAGACAATTCAAAAGATTGATTATGTGTACTCAAAAATTAAAAGAAGTTATGAGTGTACTCTAAACTAATAAAAGCAAAGAGTGGAATGGAATGTATAAGTAATGCAAGATATGAGAACAGAATTCAATAAAGAGATAGACTTGCTGAAGAAGCCAAACTTTTGAAATGATGTTGGGAATGAAAAACTCATTAAAGCCAAATAAAAACCTCAATGGAAAGCTCATCAAGAGAATGGATCTTATGGAGAAAAAAGTCACAGTAAGAAAACAAAAGAGAGGATTAAGTTGCTCAGCAAAGGTCAAAGAGAAATATTAAATGTACAGATAAAGATAAATATATGGATGGCATAGTCAAAGGTCAAAGAGAAATACTAAATACATAAATACACATATATAGATGATATAGTAATACACATATGTGAACAGAACTTGAAGAACTATGAGACTCAGTGTGAAGTTTCTCAAAAGCTGAAAAGAGAGCTACCCCAAATCCGACTACACTAACTTTACTACACAGAAACTTGATCACCTATATTTATTGCTGCTTGAGTCATAATCGCGGGAAATGGAAGCCATGTATGTGATACTTTAAATGAGAATGGTCTTCATAGGCTCATGGATTCGGATTCTTCATCACCAGGGAGTGGCGCAGTTTTGAAAGGATTAGGAGATATTGATGTCTTGGAGCACATGTGTCACTGGGCTTGGGCTTTGAGGTTTTAAAGGCCTATGCCAGGACGGTCTATTTATTCTTGCTGCCCGAGGATTAATGTGTAGAACTCCCAGTTCTTCCTCCAGCACCATGTTATTATGCTTTCCACCCATGATAATAAACAAAACTGTAAGCAAGCCCCAACTCAATGCTTTCTTATGAGTTTCCATGGTCATGTCCCTCTTCACAGCTGTAGACCACTTACAAGGGCAATGTAGATGTCCAGCAACTGGTGAATAGCAATGAGAATGTTGTTTGTGCATATAGTGGAATAGCATTCAGCTGTAAAGGAAAATGAAAGTATTACATTCATAAGAAAATGGGTAGGTCTAAAAATAATTACCTGACTGAGGTAACCCAGACCTAGAAAGACAAATGGTACATTTTCCCTTGTACGTAGATGTTAGAATTTTTAGATAAATAGGTTTAAACTAGGTGTTGATAAAAAGGCAGGGAACAAGCAAGTTGGAATGAGGGATATATCAGAGAAAGCAGACAGTATAAGACTGTATGTAAGAGAGAAAGAGAATAACACACAAGTTTTAAATGGGGCAGGGGACAGAGGGTAGGGTATATCAGTGATTTGGGGGAACGATAGCCAATACTAAAGACCTGTGGAAATGCCATGTGGAAAACTAATACTATAGAAGTTTCCTAAACTATAAACCAATATAAGAGGGTACGACCTTATAAGTTGTGCTTTATTTTATATCATTATATGAACATGAGATCTGAAGAACAAATAATAAACAAAAGAGTACATTTTAGTAGTGATATCTGTGTTTGTCAGTTTGACAGTGGTGAATTTTACGAGGTAGTTCTTTTTTTTGTTTGGTTGGTTTTTTTTTTTTTTTTTGTTCTTTTTTTGTTTTTTTGTTTTTTTGTTTTTTATTAACTTGAGTATTTCTTATATACATTTTGATTTTTATTCCCTTTCCCTGTTTCCAGGCAAACATCACCCTCCCCCCTCCCCTTCTTTATGGGTATTCCCCTCCCCATCCTCCCCCCCTTGCCGCCCTCCCCCCAACAATCTAGTTCACTGGGGATTCAGTCTTAGCAGGACCCAGGGCTTCCCCTTCCACTGGTGCTCTTACTAGGATATTCATTGCTACCTATGAGTTAAGAGTCCAGGGTCAGTCCATGTATAGTCTTTAGGTAGTGGCTTAGTCCCTTGAAGCTCTGGTTGCTTGGCATTGTTGTACATATGGGGTCTCGAGTCCCTTCAAGCTCTTCCAGTTCTTTCTCTGATTCCTTCAACTGGGGTCCTATTCTCAGTTCAGTGGTTTGCTGCTGGCATTCGCCTCTGTGTTTGCTGTATTCTGGCTGTGTCTCTCAGGAGATCACGTTGATGGTTTTCCGTATATTAAGCCATCCCTACATGCCTGGGATGAAGCCTACTTGATCATGGTGGATGATTGTTTTGATGTGCTCTTGGATTCGGTTTGCCAGAAATTTATTGAGTATTTTTGCGTCAATATTCATAAGGGAAATTGGTATGAAGTTCTCTTTCTTTGTTGGGTCTTTGTGTGGTTTAGGTATAAGAGTAATTGTGGCTTCATAGAAGGAATTCGGTAGTGCTCCATCTGTTTCAATTTTGTGGAATAGTTTGGATAATATTGGTATGAGGTCTTCATGAAGGTCTGATAGAATTCTGCACTAAACCCGTCTGGACCTGGGCTCTTTTTTGTTTTGAGACCTTTAATGACTGCTTCTTTATTCTTAGGAGTTATGGGGTTGTTTAACTAGTTTATCTGTTCCTGATTTAACTTCGGTACCTGGTATCTGTCTAGGAAATTGTCCATTTCCTGCAGATTTTCAAGTTTTGTTGAATATAGGCTTTTATAGTAAGATCTGATGATTTTTTGAATTTCCTCTGAATCTGTAGTTATGTCTCCCTTTTCATTTCTGATTTTGTTAATTTGGACACACTCTCTGTGTCCACTCGTTAGTCTGGCTAAGGGTTTATCTATCTTGTTGATTTTCTCAAAGAACCAACTTTTGGTTCTGTTGATTCTTTCTATGGTCCTTTTTGTTTCTACTTGGTTGATTTCAGCTCTGAGTTTGATTATTTCCTGCCTTCTACTTCTCCTGGGTGTATTTGCTTCTTTTTGTTCTAGAGCTTTTAGGTGTGCTGTCAAGCTGCTGACATATGCTCTTTTCTGTTTCTTTCTGCAGGCACTCAGCGCTATGAGTTTTCCTCTTAGCACAGCTTTCATTTTGTCCCATAAGTTTGGGTATGTTGTATCTTCATTTTCATTAAATTCTAAAAAGTCTTTAATTTCTTTCTTTATTTCTTCCTTGACCAGGTTATCATTGAGTAGAGCACTGTTCAATTTCCACGTATATGTGGGCATTCTTCCCTTATTGATATTGAAGACCAGTTTTAGGCCGTGGTGGTCTGATAGCACGCATGGGATTATTTCTATCTTTCTGTACCTGTTGAGGCCCGTTTTTTGACCAATTATATGGTCAATTTTGGAGAAAGTACCATGAGGAGCTGAGAAGAAGGTATATATCCTTTTGCTTTAGGATAGAATGTTCTGTAAATATCTGTTAAGTCCATGTGGCTCATGACTTCTCTTAGTCTGTCTACGTCTCTGTTTAATTTCTGTTTCCATGATCTGTCCATTGATGAGAGTGGGGTGTTGAATCTCCTACTATTATTGTGTGAGGTGCAATGTGTGTTTTGAGCTTTAGTAAGGTTTCTTTTACGTATGTATGTGCCCTTGTATTTGGGGCATAGATATTTAGGATTGAGAGTTCATCTTGGTGGATTTTTCCTTTGATGAATATAAAGTGTCCTTCCTTATCTTTTTTGATGACTTTTAGTTGGAAATTGATTTTATTTGATATTAGAATGGCTACTCCAGCTTGCTTCTTCTGACCATTTGCTTGGAAAGTTGTTTCCCAGCCTTTCACTCTGAGGTAGTGTCTGTCTTTGTCTCTGAGGTGTGTTTCCTGTAGGCAGCAGAATGCAGGGTCCTCGTTGCATATCCAGGTTGTTAATCTATGTCTTTTTATTGGGGAGTTGAGGCCATTGATGTTGAGAGATATTAAGGAATAGTGATTATTGCTTCCTGTTATATTCATATTTGGATGTGAGGTTATGTTTGTGTGCTTTTCTTCTCTTTGTTTTGTTGTCAAGACGATTAGTTTCTTGCTTCTTCTAGGGTATAGCTTGCCTCCTTATGTTGGGCTTTACCATTTATTATCCTTTGTAGTGCTGGATTTGTAGAAAGATATTGTGTAAATTTGGTTTTGTCATGGAATATCTTGGTTTCTCCATCTATGTTAATTGAGAGTTTTGCAGGATACAGTAACCTGGGCTGGCATTTGCGTTCTCTTAGGGTCTGTATGACATCTGTACAGGATCTTCTGGCTTTCATAGTTTCTGGCTAGAAGTCTGGTGTAATTCTGATAGGTCTGCCTTTATATGTTACTTGACCTTTTTCCCTTACTGCTTTTAATATTCTTTCTTTATTTTGTGCGTTTGGTGTTTTGACTATTATGTGACGGGAGGTGTTTCTTTTCTGGTCCAATCTATTTGGAGTTCTGTAGGCTTCTTGTATGCCTATGGGTATCTCTTTTTTTAGGTTAGGAAGTTTTCTTCTATGATTTTGTTGAAGATATTTACTGGTCCTTTGAGCTGGGAGTCTTCACTCTCTTCTATACCTATTATCCTTAGGTTTGATTTTCTCATTGAGTCCTGGATTTCCTGTATGTTTTGGACTAATAGTTTTTTCCGCTTTACATTATCTTTGACAGTTGAGTCAATGATTTCTATGGAATCTTCTGCTCCTGAGATTCTCTCTTCCATCTCTTGTATTCTGTTGGTGAAGCTCATATCTACAGCTCCTTGTCTCTTCTTTTGGTTTTCTATATCCAGCATTGTTTCCATGTGTTCTTTCTTGATTGCTTCTATTTCCATTTTTAATTCCTGGAAATCTTTCAGGGATTTTTGTGACTCCTCTCTATGGGCTTCTACTTGTTTATTTATGATTTCCTGGAATTCTTTCAGGGATTTTTGTGATTCCTCTCTATGGGCTTCTACTTGTTTAATTATGATTTCCTGGAATTCTTTCAGGGATTTTTGCGATTCCTCTCTGTAGGCTTCTACTTGTTCTCTAAGGGAGTTCTTCACGTCTTTCTTGAAGTCCTCCAGCATCATGATCAAATATGATTTTGAAACTAGATCTTGCTTTTCTGGTGTGTTTGGACATTCCCTGTTTGCTTTGGTGGGAGAACTGGGCCCCGATGATGCCAGGCAGTCTTGGTTTCTGTTGCTTGGGTTCCCACGCTTGCCTCTCGCCATCAGATTATCTCTAGTGTTACTTTGTTCTGCTATTTCTGACAGTGGCTAGACTGTCCTGTAAGCCTGTGGGTCAGGAGTGCTGTAGACCTGTTTTTCTGTTTTCTTTCAGCCAGTTATGGGGACTGAGTGTTCTGTTTTCGGGGGTGTAGTTTTTCCTATCTACAGGTCTTCAGCTCTTCCTGTGGGCCTGTGATTGGTGTTCACCAGGCAGGTCTCTTGCAGCAGAAAAGTTGGTCTTATCTGTGGTCCCGAGGCTCAAGTTTGCTTGTGGGGTGCTGCCTACGACCTCTCTGCGGCGGCAGCAACCGGGAAGATCTGCGCTGCTCTTTCCGGGAGCCTCCGTGCACCAGGGTTCCAGATGGCGTTTGGTGTTTTCCTCTGGCATCTGAGATGTGTGCAGAGTGCAGTCTCTTCTGGTTTCCCAGGCGTGTCTGCCTCTCTGTAGGTTTAGCTCTCCCTCCCATGGGATTTGGGTGCAGAGAACTGTTTATCCGGTCTGTTCCTTCAGGTTCCGGCGGTGTCTCAGGCACAGGGGTCCTGCCGCTCCTGGGCCCTCCCCCACGGGAACCCAGAGGCTGTATACAGTTTCCTCTTGGGCCAGGGATGTGGGCAGGGGTGGGCAGTGTTGGTGGTCTCTTCCGCTCTGCAGCCTCAGGAGTGCCAACCTGACCAGGCGGTGAGGTCTCTCTCCCACGGGTTTGGGAGCAGAGAGCTGCTGCAGGCCGGGATCCTCGGGTGTGGGACTTCCGGTAAACACGAGGTAGTTCTTATTATCAGCTTGACACAACCTAAAGTCATGGAAAAGAAATGACCTCAAATGAATCTTTTAATGTCATATTTCCCTGTACACATGCTTGTGGGACATTTTTCTTGTTTTTTTAATTAATGTAGACAAACCTGTAGAGATGGCTCAGGAATTAAGAGCATCGACTGCTCTTCCAGAAGTCCTGAGTTCAATTCCCAGCACCCACATGATCGTTCACAAACCATCTGTAATGGTATCAGATGCTGTTTTCTGGTGTGTCTGAAGACAGCTACAGAACTCATGTACAATAAATAAATAAATAAATAAATAAATAAATAAATAAATAAATAAATAAATCTTTAATTAGTGTAGGAAGGTCCATACGCTTGTACATAGGTAGGTCAATAATGTGAAACAAAACTAGCAGAGCATGAACCAAAATAAGCCATGCTCCTCATAATGTGCTCTATGTTTCTGCTCCAGATTCCTGCTTTGACTTACTACCCTTATTCTCCTCAGTGATGGATTTCAACTTGAAAGTAAAAGGTAAAATAAATATTTTCCTCCCCATGTTGCTTGTGGACTTGGTATTTATCACAATAACAGAATCAAAGTAAGACACACACCCTTCCTTCAACTCTCAAAGATCACCATGGACTAAGGGGGCAGAAAGATTGTTTGAGGTAAAAGAAGCAGACAGACATCTGCAATGAAACAGTATTTTCTAGATAGAAAAGCATTGCTGCTTGAATCAACTAACAGTGCTATTACTGTATGAACGTCAAGCCAATTAAACTGCTAGGATGATCATAGAGTTCCAGTTATTGGTGATTGCTTGCTGCTGTTAAGTAAAGTTGGTGTTCTTCACAATGCTGCCACTGAGAGTCTATCCAAGTTCCCACCCTACACCTATGCATGGCAGTCTAAGTGGAGTCCATGAGTTTAAGAAAAGATAAAGTGAACATGTAAGCGTGGGGGGTGAGAAACAGTTGGGAGAGAGCATGCAGGGATTGGAGAAAGGAAATGGAATGCATTTGATCAAAACGTTCATTATATACATCTATTAAGTAAATAAATAATTAAAATTCCTATTAATATAATAAATGATTCGATTCCTGCTTTATTGGGCCTCAAGTATATACCATTGCTCCTGGTAATCTGGTTTTAACATCCACCACTCCTCCTTTTCCTTTCCTATGGTACATTAAGATAGCCTAATATAAAAGAACTATAAAAGTAAAAATTAAAACTGCCATTTACTTTCCTGTCCCTCTCCTTGAACTCACCACCTAGAAATCCCCACATATTTCTCAGCAAACTCCAAGGTTAACTTTCCAACTTACTTCTGAAATGACTGACATGCACAGTTATGGAACACTGAAATACTGACAAGAAATGACTGGAATAAAGTAGTCTCACCTCATCATCTCCCATCCGTATCTTACTCAGGAGATTCTGCACATTTGTTCTTACTAAAGTTGTAAATGAAGTAACTTAGAGGTTATTATATTAATTATTCCAAATGAAACCATTAAAACTCTAATCTTACGATTCTTTCTTTATGTGAGGAAATGTGAAAGTAAAAAGAGAAAAGGAAATAGTGAGAAATAAAATATTTAATGGAACAGTACATCAAAATCCCTCCGGAAATTGCACTGTCTAGAAGCTAAAGAAGAACTGAAGGTATTTTTAGATGTATATAATACTCATTTGTCTAATACAGGGACGGTTCCTCATTCATCAAGTCATTTTACAAATATCATCCAGAGCAGTGACTGGATGGTGAGTTGTTGAAATGAATTTGCTACCACCGCTGTGATTGTGTGGGGATTTTTGAAAAAGTAGACTGAAGATCTTATTACAGCAATTCATTAATAATGACAGGATAAGAAAACCTTAACCACTGTGGCTTCACCGAATAACAAAACAGCAGGTAACAATAATCACTCTACCTACCGTTTCCACAACATCCCTAATAGCATAGTCTAGCTTTTCAAGCTGTTTAACAAACAAACAATTTTGCAACCTCTCAGTGAGGTAGCCAAGATAATATTGAGAATGAATGCGTTTTCTAACCCTCACAGCAATGCTCGCAGTAGAAAACTATTACATTCTAACTCTGCCTGTATTTCATGACGGTTCCGAGACTTTGCAAACTTTGTGTGAGCTACATAAATAATTCTAACCAATTATACCCTAGCAAACATCTCTAAGTAATGAACTGGCCTTTACATTTTTCTATTTTAAAAGTACCTGACATTAAGTGAGACTATAAAATAATTATTCTTGAATCCTTTCAACCAAGCTAAAAATGCCTTATACAAAAGCTTTTCTTGTAACTTCACAATGCCAGCCTGTGAAAAATGTAAACATTTTCTTTTTAGTCTCGTCTGAGGAATCAATGAACCACATAGACACTGTAGCATTGACAAGCTCACATTAACTGCTGGTTCTGATTTGTTAGAAGAGTCAAGCCTTACACAAGCAGTATGAAATAGCATCAATTTTATTGACAGAAGCATTTCAAGCTCAAGCTTATTTGCTTTATTATTTAGTTCACAAAAGAAGAATGTTCTGGATTTTTATTTTGAAGATTTTGATATACAACAGTAACCTACTTCTTATATTTTATTCAATTCGCAACTAAGAATTGTCTAACATCTATCCTCTTCCAATTAAAAAATTAATAAGAAAAGTTGTGACATGGCTGGAATTCCTGGGTTAGGGCTGCAGAAGTTGTAAATTGATATAATAACACTGAAGGAAATATCAAAATTCTTTCATAAACAACTACATACATTACAGACTTTCAAATGTTTTATAAAACTTGATTTAATTTGTTACCTATAATTTCCACCACTGGATCTCTTCATGTGCTGTTATCCTGGTGGAAAGTCCCTTACTTATAGACCCTTTCTGCAAGACCCTGATTAAATAGCCACCTATCAAAAGTCCCTTCCTCACCCTCTCTTTTATTATAGATAATCCTACATCACAAAATATAAATTTATCTAGTAATTTGTGCAGTTATCATAGTAATTCATTATATTTTTATTTGTCTATTATCCGCCTTCCTCACTAGAGTGTATGAGGCACCACAACAGAGGGATCTGTTTTTTCAATATTGCCTACCTACACTCAATAACTACTAAATAGTGTCTAATCATGCCTAAAACCATCCTTTATTTAGTTAAAGGATGAGTATGATAGGTAGATGCATTGTAACTGGAAAAGCATGAAATATGTATTTCATGATCAGAGTGGGGTGGGTAGGTTATTTTCCACACAGATACATGTCTAGCACAGATAACAAAGCCAACTTTGAACTCTTGCTTGGCCAGAGGTTTTCTTTTTGTCTTCATTATTTTAACCACACACAGGCATAAACCATTATCACCATTATCACTACTTATATTAATTACCTCCAGGATGGTGTTTGTTTCCTTTATGTTTCAGGGACTTCCTAATACTTGGAAATTTTGCTTCCTGCCTATGCCCTTCAAATTTCATTTACTTCTTGAATTTTAATGAGTTTTTCTCCAGGTGTGGGTGTTTTCAGTTAAGAGGAAATAGTTACATAATATGCATGGGAAATTGCATAAAATGCATGAGAATCAACAACCACTGAGAAAGACTAGGGGTGCTTTGCCACCTGTGCCTCCAGACAGATTTGGAGACTCTGGGTCAGTGTCTACATTGCTGCCTAGTTAGATGTCATAAAACAAATGATCCAGTTAATCTTTACCCAGAATCCTGACCCAGAGAAAATGTGAGATGATAAATGTCTTCTTTTAACTCACTCTATATTGTGATAATTTGTGAACCAGCAATAGACAATTGTTACTGCCCATTTACCTCATTCTCACTCTTGACTTGGTAGAAGTTTGCTTTAATTTAGAAAAACATGACAATGTCTAGTGATATTCAACTTATTTTTAACACAGAAATTTCTGAAACAAGGCACTTGGGAAGGATGAAAAGAAAAACAAGGATGAAGGAAAAAACCTCCCACAGTGAGATAAAAATACAAGTAACTTCGCACATCTATGTTTAATATTTTATAGATGTATTTTAATGCATCATGAGATGCAAGGAAGATCTGGTAGAAATTTTTCATCTTATTTATTTCATGGCTTGGTGGTCAGTAAGAACATCATTATAATTGCCATTTCATTCCTCCTCCTTCTCTTCCTCTTCCTCCTTCTGTTTCTAAGCCTTTAATTCAAAAGACACAAATAATACCAACATTTGAGCATGCTTGTCAAATCCTATGGGTCATCAATCATGGTCTCCTACCTAAAATTAAAATATGCTGCAACAATGTCACATAACATTATTCCTATACTTCAAAGTGAAGAAGGGCAAATTAAGTGTTAGGCAGGTAGTACTATTAGATTCTAATTCACACATTTTTTTCTGTTCTCTGTATATACTGATGTAGAACTAGAGTTTTAAAAAGGTTACTCATTGTCAGAGTCCGGATGTGCAGGGCCGGACGTGCCTGAGGGAGAGCCAGAGATAGGACTTGCCAAACCAGCTATCAGCCCCAAGGACATCGATCATCTGTAGCCACCCCCTCCCCTTCCTTCACCCCCCTAAGTGAGATGAGCCACCCTACCTGCCTGCCGAGCTGCTAGAGAGCACGTACTCCTTGCTGATGTAATTTCGCTCCGAAAGTAACTGTGCACCATTTGAATTGACCAATCCTGTGTAACCGCGTGAATGCCCCTAACCTCCCCTATATAAACCCCCGAGTTTGGAAGCTCGGGGTCGATTCCTCTGTCTCCTGTGTGGGATACGTATCGACCGGGATCCCACTAATAGGGATCTCGTTAATAAAACTACCTCTTGCTGTTACATCAAGAATGGCTATCGTAAAAAAAAAAAAAAAAAAAAAAAAAAAAAAGAATGGCTACTCGTGATTCCTGAGGGCACCCCCCCCCCGAGATCGGAGCGAGAGACGCGGCTCCCCGTTTAGGGGTACGCTCTTTCACTAACAACGCTGAATAAACCATAAGCAGTTTCAGAGATTTCCATTTATGATAAAACTAAATACTTGTAAACGGCTGACTAAAACTAATGCTAACAGTAACATTAACACAATTCACAGCTTTTCTATCTCTATTATGGATGCTTAATTCCCTATATTAAAGAAAAGTGGCATTATAAGTAGTTACGTGACTGATATTTATTTTGCCATAAAAGGTTTATTTTATGACATTTAAAGCAAAAATAGTGTGGCAGCATACATCAAGAATAAAAGCCCTAGGAAAGCTGTGGAAAGAGAAATTCAAGTTTGTGTTCAGCCTGGGTCACATAGTGAAGTCTGTCCAAAACCAAACAGCAGAAATAATGCTCATGTCGTGTGACGTATCAGGTTGGCTTCAAATCATTCTTGTAAATGTTAAAACAATAAAAAGAATTTTTCAATATATCCCCAGAATTGCCATCTCACATTGTTGTTACCAGAAACTTGGAACAGATCCATGAATCCACCACTGTTCTCAAACACAAAAAAATCTTGTGCTATACTTTGAGCGAACTGTTTCTGATAGTAGACCTGGGTGAACAGGAGTTGCATTCCAAAAAGAAATTTATCTCAAATGTCCAACATGGCTGGTGATCTCTCAAGGGGAAAAAGTTCACTAAAACTTTAAAATAGTTTATTTTAAACTATTTTAAAGTGGAATAAAAATGCCATGGAACAGGTCTTCATTTCCCCTATTAAGACCTATGAAGCATTCCCCAGTGAAGGGGAATGCCAGGAGGGTATGTGGGAGTGGGTGGGTGGGAGGGGAAGCACCCTCGTAGAAGCAGGGGGAGGGGAATGGAAGAAGGGGGTTCTGGAGGGAAAACCTGGAAAGTGGATAACATTTGAAATGTAAATACATAAAATATCAAACAAAAAAGTAAAAACGAGGTTAAAACAAAAAGAGCTATGAAGTGGACTCTACTGCAGTGCTATATTGGAAATATAGCAGCCCCTGGCCGGGCAGAGGTCAAGTATGTAAAGAACGCTGATCTACATTTCCTTACAGGCCCACAATTGCAATCCCTTTCCCATGCTCTCAAGTCAATGAGCAGGTCTAACACTAAGAAATAAGTAGGTAATTCCCACTTTAATAGAGCATTGTCTTATAATCGAAAAATAAAGAAACAACCTGGTGGTGACATGAAGCTAAAAATATTTCTCTTAACGTTTGCTTTCTGACTATCAGAGAGCTATATTATTTTTCATTTATGAAGAGAAAAAGTATTAATCAAAGTTATTTTCAGATAAGTAACTCAATCTTAGTGCAAATCTGGTCATTTGCCTATACTTTTAGTAAGTAGTAAATCAGTCATTTATACTAAGTTCACAATAATTATTTCCCTTATATTTCTAAGGTGCTATGTATTTCAAGTATTTTATACCACTGAGATATATTACTTTGATGAGCACATAAGATCCCAGAGACAATTTTAAGTGATATCGATGGTGTTGGTTTAATGTTCCGCAACTTTACATTCAGAATTAAAGTTTTGTATCATTGAATATATCATCCTATATTGAAATTTACATATTCATCAATGAAAATTCATATCATCATTTGATTTTTTTAAAGAGTTAAATATGACTAATATTGAAAAGGGCAAGAGGACTTGTTTGTTTTGTTTCATTTAAATACCTTCTAGTTTATGGAAGGAGAAAAAATAAAGTTCTTTTGTGTCTTAAGTAGGGCAGACGCGCTCCTTTCTCTAATTGCACTAAAGAACTCAAGATAAATGCTCACAAAATCAACGTGAGTGATTGGCTTTTTGCTCACAGACAGAGCTTATTTAGTGCCTGGAAGCAATTTGAGAGTAACAGAGGAGAGATGCCATTTCATCAAATGAGTTCTTTAATGAGCTTTTGTTTCACAACTTAATGGTACTTTTTGCTTTTTTTCTGCAAGATGTCCTTGCATCCTTTGTGTGCACTAAGAACAACATGTCTGCCTGGAGAAATTTAACATGCTCTCCTTTCAGTAAAGATAGTCTTTGGGAAGTGCAACACTTATTTTAACAATACCTGCTATTCAGGTATTTCAGGTATTCAGGCTATTTCAGTTTTCAGCCCCAGCTGTTTAATCTCTAAAGTGAACATGGTATCAATACCTAGCAAGACAGGATTCACTTGGAGATAAAACAAGAAATGAATCCTCAGGAGAGAGAATATTAACCCAATACACAGCACTCCATAAAGCATTGTAAGAGAGCAGCAGATATCAGAAGTTTTCTTAATGACCTCTTAGCATACAAAGGTTATATGATTTATCTCCTTTCCTCCCTCTCTTGCATATTATCTCAATCATTTATTAGAGAGAAACTCTAAGAAAATTAGAAATAAAAGGTTTTTTGTTCTGTCTTTTAAGGTAGAAAGAGCAAATCAATCTCTTTCTTTCTCGGGTAAACAGTGTATGTAGAGGTTCCTTGGCTATATGACCAGTTCTGCCAAGCAGTAGAGCAAATCCTGAAAGATACACAAGTAACTACCATATGCACAGTTTTTCTTTATTGGAGGCCATACCACTGTTGAATGGGAATAAGTAATCAAACAAAGGTTAATCTCCATTAATGAAGCAGTGACTGAAATAACAGAATGAAAATTTAAGTTTAGATCAAGAAAAAAATGTAAGGTATCAATCATGAAAGATAGTATGTTTTAATAAATTGAAAACTGTCAGGGGAGTAAAATGTCATACAAGAAGCACTACTCAAGCAATTAATTGAATTTTACCTTATTTAGAAAGCAGTGAGTTTCCCTGCTTGCTGAATTGTCTGTGGTAAGCCAAGCTGCCCTAAACAGCCTGCTATCCTCTCTGGACCTCCATTCTTCCCTCACCTTTCCATCCACATTCATCAGACCTTCAGAGCCTGAATCATACAGGTTAGCTTCCCTTCCTCCACTCATCTCCCCTGCTCACTGATTCCTCTGGGAGCCTGATATAACTATCTCCTGAGAGGCACAGCCAGAACATGTCAAATACAGAGGCAAATGCTAGGAACCAACCATTGAACTGAGAACGGGGTACCCATTGAAGAAGTTAGAGAAATGATTGAAGGAGCTGAAGGGGCTTGCAACCCAATAAGAACAATACCAACCAGAGCTCCCAGGGACTATACCACAACCCAAAGACTATACATAGACTGACCCTTGGCTCCAGCCACATTTGTAACAGAGGATGGCTTGTTGGGCACCAATGGGAGAAGAAGCCCTTGTTCCTGCAAAGGCTGGAACCTTCAGTGTAGAGAATGTCAAGGCAGGGAGGTGGGAAGGGATGGATGGTTGGAGAGGGGAAACACCCTCATAGAAGAAGGGGAAGGACAGGTGAGATAAGGGGTTTATGGACACTGGGAAAGGGGATAACATTTGAAATGTAAATAAAAAATATCCAATAAAAAATAAAAATAAAATAAAATAAAAGATCTGCAGCTTGGTCTTCATGTGGTCCTAACAAATAGAGTGATGGCTACCCCAAAAGCTGTTGCCTGTCCATGGCATATGTTCTAGCTGGACTGCCTTGTCTGGCCTCAATGGGAAAGGATGTGCCAGGTTGGGGTATGTCCGGGGGGCTCCTCAACCTCTTAGAGCAGAAGGGGATGGGGGCAGGGGAGAAGGATTTTGGGAGGGATAACCTGGAGGGGAACAATGAGAGGTGTGTAAAGTAAAAATACACACACACATGAATAATGTTTATTATATATTATTATTTGTATATAATTAATATATACATATTTATTCATATAATTCATCCCTCCTTCCCCCTCAGTTTATAAATGATAGAAGAAAGGGTTCTATGTGACTTCTAAAGGTAGGTCATAAATAGGTACCTTTCACTCACCCTGAAAGACAGCATGAGGGCATGACAGTCAGCATGAAGAAGTCTAACCTTCCGGAGGCCACCATGATGAGAAGCAACCTGTCACTGGGACCAACCAACCACGGAGTCTTCAATCTTAGCCAAACACACCATTTGTCTTTTTCCCTCCCAAGTGACAGACCTGTGCGTGAAGGAGCTTGACCACAACGTTCTGCCCATTAGAATCACTACCATCCATCCCAGCCATGGCCCCAGGCCAGGCAACCTCAGCTCTTCTGCCCAGACACTAAGTTTTGGGTGGTTTATTTTAGGTGTAGTTGCAGCAGGAGGTGGACAAAACAGACTATACCTTGTGGCACTTAAACTGCCAGGTCCTGTGGCCCTCAGAAAAGGACAGCGACAATTAATTCTGACCCCTACCTTGATATAATTGTTGTTCTGCACAGCTAAGCTACTCACTGTCTTTCTTGCCTTTGTCTTCACTCAGACCCTTTCACTTTGTTATTCCTGCAGACCTGTCTGCCTCTCTCTTATGCTTAATTTTGATTATGAGATGGATCAGATAAAGAAATGTTTCCGGTACTGTTGACACACACCTCTAGGCATGTCTGTGAGAATGTTTCCATTAATTGAGGAAGAATGCTTGCCCTGACACCATCCCATGGGCTGGAATTCTGGAAGAAAGCAGATCAGTGTGATGGTTTCAGTGAGTACAAGCCATGACAAGAAAGCCAAATGATCTTAGTTTGATCCTGAAAATCTGAATAAAGTTAGAAGAAGAGAAGTGTCTCAATGAAGTTGTTCTTTGACCTCTATACATGTGCTTTAGAATATGTGCATGTGTGTGTGCATACACACACATAAACAAGTAAGTAAATAATTTATAGATTAAAAAAACAAAAAGAAGTGAAATCGTCTTGTTCCAATCTTTTTCTTCATCCTGGAGAAAAATAAACTATAAATTTTCCAACCAGCAGAATAAACAATCTTTCATCTACAAACAGTACAATGTGGATAATTAATAAGGTGTCAACTATATATTCATTTAAATTCTATTACATATGTGTAAAATATGAGAATATTTATAACTTAAGACTGACTGAAATATTCCAGTATCCTGGTACCAAGAGCTATCCTAGTTGGAGTTACTGTCACTATGATAAACACTATGATCATCTAGCATGTTCATCTCTCTGTATGTAAATTTGTTTTCATCCTTAATAAATGGAAAAGTAATATATACAAAGAACTTGCTTTAAATCAATGTATTATTTATTACCAGTACATGTTTAATGTGCATGCCTGGCTTATATGCTTATGTATTTGAGAGTTACATAAAACTCTCAAACTAAATGGGGCTGATAATAGAAAAGTTTAAGAAGTCTTTATTTAATAAGCTTAAAAATAGAAGAATAAGCTATAAAGATGCTTTAAATTAACTGCATTCCATTCCACTGAAATTAAAGTAGTTGGTAATTTTAAATTTGTTGAAACAACTTATACAACTTACATGTAATTTTGTAGAGAATGACTAGCTCAAATTCATTAGATAGCCTAGAGGAGATTAGTTTTCTCATGCTGTGAATACCATATAATGAACAAGATGGATACATAGTTACATGCATAATGAGTTCATCTTCAAACCCTGAAAACTGAAATTGAAATAGATCCCCAGGCAACTATCATTAGGAAAAGAAGCAGTGTAAAAAAAACCAGAATCACTAAAAAGAAATATTGTCTACTAATAATAAACCCTACTTTATCATACCTGTGATGTCACAAGTTACATGAAGCAACATCAGCTACTCTTCTCTCAACAATATTTAAACAACATGAACTAGTACATAGCATTCTTAGTTCCAAGAAATATTGTGTAGATATGTTCTGTATAAAAATGAAATCTATAATTCTTTTACTTATTGGATATCATTTTACTAATTTTACTCCTTGTAACATTCTGTTTGTTAGCCAGATCCAAACCATTTTATAATATTCTACTAGTTTTGTTGATCTGTGACCAATTCCAGGACTTAAGCAACTTGTTTCTATGTATTCTTGCCCTCCCTGCCTTCCCTATTGACCCCAAGTAATGGGCAGGTAGGAGAGATATTTATCAATTAACCTAACATTCTTTAACTCACAACCACTGCCTAGTTATCCCAACAATTACCAGCTATCATCCAAAAAGTAATCTTTCAGTTATCCCTTTCTACCTTGTAAGTAAAATGTTAAAAAACCAGACAATGGATTCTTAATCTTTCACGGTTTACTTCAGCTGTCAACTTGAAACAAATCTGAAAGTCATTTATAAAGAAATAACCTCAGATCATATTGTTCTTTGGCCATCTCTGTGAAGCATTTTCTTAAGTGATAACTGATACAGAATGATTGCCCTCTCTACTGGGGGACAGTGCCTTCACTAGGTATGTAGGCTTATGATGTACAAAAAATGTAGCTGATCAAGGCAGTGAACAGTATGTTTTGTCTCAGCTTGAGTGCTTGCCCAAACTTTCGTCAATGATGGACTATGGCCTGGAAGTATAAACCAAATAAACCTTTTCCTCACTGATTTACATCATGGTTTTTTTTTTTTTAAAAGCAAAATAAAACAAATTAGAACAGAAATTGGTACCAGGAGTGGGGGCGTTTCTTTTATGTCTTGGACTATTTTGTTGTAGGAAAATGGAAAATTTGGGTGATTTGGGGTACAAAAGTCATTAAGTGTTCGGAGCCTACAGAGCTTTAGTGGAAACTTAATGTTGAAAACAATGTAGATAGTGGATCCCTTGTGTGTGTAGTTTCACGGGGTGGGGGAAGATCTATTAAAAATCTGTACACATAATAAAATCTTTGCTTCACTGAGGCAATGAACATGGGTAGTATGGAACTGAAGAATCATATGTAATTATTACAACATCACAAAGCACAATCTACTTCAGTCCAGGGACCAACTCTGCATCTAAAGATGGCAGCCAAACTTGATAACTGGTAAAAAGTTTTCCACATCATACTTGTTTAGGCTACAATGAAATCTGAAGGATTAGACAATCTATGGAGAGATGAAAGTTACCATGTGACAGTGTTGGACTCAAAGAAGAAAGTCTAGGAAAAGCCATTGGTAGAGAGGGGCAGCCTCAGTTTCAGTGGCTAAAACTGAAATTCCTAAAAATATTGAAGATGCCAGGATTTTAGAATGTCCACCAATAACAGCAGCAAGTGTAGAGTAGAGCCAGCCTGTGACTCTGAAACAAGCTATATGTGTGGCAATGGCAGAGACAAAGAAGTGGAGCTACTCTTCAAGTCATTAGAAGTCAGAAAATCATGAGTTCCAAATACCTAATGCTTTTAATACTGTTTGATTAGGTTTTACTTTAGTCTGATTGTAATTATGCCTTAGTTCTACCATCATAGAATAAGAAAGTATGTAGCAAATTCATGATTCTATAGAATCCCACAATTAAGCAACTTTGGGTTCTTAAAGAGACATAGATCTTTTATGTACTGTATTTTTTAAAGACTGGAAATGTTAAAGTTGTACTATATTTTATATTATAATATTCATAGGAGATCATGGAGACAAATAACAAATGAAAGTTTATGGTTTAAAATGGTGTCTTGGGTCAAGTTTACAAGAGGTAAGATGTCCTAAGTTTCAGCTTCAACTCAATACAAATTTGGGTAACCAGAGAAGAGGAAACCTTGGGTTAAGAACTACCAACTCAGATTAGCCTATAGTCATCTTTTTGTTCAACTACTAATTGATGTAGGAAAGTTCAGCCCCCTGTGTTCAAATGGGTCAGGCTATACAAAAATAAAAAGGTAGCTGAACAATGTTATCAATCAAGTCAGTGAGTAGCTTCCCTCTGTAATCTCTGCTTCTATCCTGCTGAAGTTTTTGCCCTGAGTTTCTTGAAGGATGGACTGTCATCTGGAAGTATAACTCAAATAAAGACTTTGTCCTATGCTACTTTTGGTTATAGTGTTTATTGCAACAAAAAATAAAACTAGAACAGAATTTTACTGCTAAAAATCTCTTCTGCAGAATTTTCTCCTGAATAAAAACCTGGACTGTGGTCAATTACCTCATTCCCGCATCAGTCTTTCCATCCTGTCAACCTTACACTAACAGTAGCATGCATAAAGGCCAACCAGAAGAGAAAGTTCTCTGCTTAGGACAATCAGAAAACTGAAGTTCTCTGACAAAAGATAACCTTCATGTCTAGTGAAGCAGATATATCTGAAGAAAAAGAGCTAGGATTTTCCATCACTCTAGTTAATGCAACTTCTAAAACTCATTCAGCAAAAATATATGTATTTAATAACCGTTGTTTTTATGTGTATCCTGAACTCCTTTGGCCCAACTAAATATGGAAAAAAATACCCAGTTAAACACTTTATGGTCTCTCTTTGATGGTATGCATTGACTCATTGTAGAACATTTCCAAAGGACAAACAGTATGCCCTGCTTCTAGACTAAGCTAAAATGTATGTAGTGAAGACAAAGGGTTACACTCAGTATCTGGTTGGTGCATGGGCAGAGTGTTAAGAATTTTCTTGAATCTTCACTTTACAGTGTTTGTTCGTTTGTTTTAAGAATAGAAAGCTGAAGTTGGTGCTATGATTGCTGGAAATCATTGTACAAAGAAAAAATATCTACCCCTCGTTGCCCACAACTATCTAAACTGGTAATGGTATCAAATGTATATCCCTAAACAAATAGAAATATAGTTAAGTCCAAAATATATACACAGTACCCACACAGTAAAATATTACCCTACAGGGTTTCCATCCCCTAAGGCTCCTTCAGTCCGTCCCCTAACTCTTCTATAGGGGTCTCTGACCTCAGTCCGATGGTTGGCTGTAAGTATCTGCATTTATCTCAGTAAGCTGCTGGTAGAGCCTCTCAGAGGATAGCCATGCTATGATCCTATACACAAACACAACATGGCATCAGTAATAGTGTCAGGGTTTGGTGCTTGCTCATGGGATGGATCCCAGGTTGGGCCCATGTCTGGATGGTATTTCCTTGAGTCTCTGCTCCATTTTTGTCCCTGCATTTTCTTTAGACAGGAACAATTCTAGGAGGCTAAGCCACCAACCAAAGACAATAAACGGGTTGGCGTGTGCACCCCCCCCCACTACATATATAGCAGAGGACTGCTTTTTCTGGCCCCAGTGGGAGAGGATGCACTTAAGTCTGTGGAAATTTGGTGCCCCAGGGAAGAGGGATGCTGGTGGGCATGTAGAGCTGGCAGGAGGTGGGGTGTTGAGTAGGGAGGATTATACCCTCTCAGAGACAGGGAGGAGAGGGGGATGAAGTGAAGAACTCAGGGAAGGGGGACCAGAAAAGGAGGCAACTTTTGAATGTAAATAAAGAAAATAATTCAATGAAAACTGCCCCAATAAAGAATTGGGTATCTAAATAGATTCCTAAAATGATAACATTAGTTATTTGGGGGAATCTCTTCTTCATTCTTCAAAGAGAGCTCTCTTGCAAATTTATTTATTTATTTATTTATTTATTTATTTATTTATTTATTCTCCCCTATATTATATCTTGATTATAGTGTCCCCAACTGCAGTTTCCCTTCCTTCTATCCTTCCAGTCCATCTCCCCTGCCTCCCCTCTCTCTATGATCCATTCCTCCTTGGCCTCCCTACAGAAAAGAGCAGTCCTCCCAGGGATATCAACCGAACATGGCATAACAAGTTTCAATTAGACTAGGCACATACCCTCATATAAAACCTGGCCACTGCAACACAATAGACGGAAAAGAGAACAAAACGAATCAGAAACATCTCCGCTTCCACTGTTAGGAGTTCCATAGGAACACCAAGCTACACAACCATCATGTATTTGCAGAGGAACTAGGGCAGACTGACGCAGGCTTCCTGAATGTCACTTCAGTCCCTGTGAACCCTATGAGCCTTGGTTAGTTGATTCTGTGGGCCATGTCCTTGTGGTATCCTTGACCCCTCTGACTCCTACAGTCCTTCGTTTACGTAAGATTCCCTGAGTTCCACCTAATGTTTGGCTGTGGGTCTCTGCATTTGCTCTATGGGTTGCTGGGTGAAGCACCTCTGATGATTAGGCTTCGGTCCTTTCTACAAGTATAGCAGAATATCATTAGGAATCATTTCATTGACCTTTTCTTTTTCTAGTCATGATTATTTCTATCCTAGGTCTTCTATGGGTTATCCAGCCTCTGGTTCCTGGCCCTCCAGGTAGTGTTAGGTATGTGCTCCCTCTCATGGAGAGGTGGTTCTGTACCACCTTTACCTCAGCGCATCTGGCATGTCCTGCAGGCAAAACAATTTGTAGGGCTGGTATTCCAGTGTCTCCACTGGCAGTCTTGCCTGGTTACAGAAGATGGCTTGTTCAGGCTCTGCATCCGTTGCTAGGAGTCTTCACTGGGGTCACCCTCATAGGTTCCAGGGAGTTTCCATTGCACTAGGTTTCTACCTCACCTTTCAAATGCCCTCTGTAGGGTGATGTCCTTAGGCAGCAAGGTGGGTCTAGGATAAGGCAAAGCCTATCATTAGATGAGAAAGAAGGGAAAAGTCTAGGGAGGAAGATGGAGACGGAGGAGGAGGAGGATTCCGATCCAGGTGGTCTAGGTCAATTTTATCTTGTCTAGGTGGGTGGTTTAAATCTTTATTAATTGGCAATGAATTTATTCTGTGGGTGTATTTTAAATTGATAATTTAATATGTAAATCTAATTGTTAAACTACAAGTTTCTAGAGCTTTGATTTTACTGGGCTACAGGGGATGTGAGCAAAGTTCCCGGTGGGCAGAGAGACAACCTGTCTCAGTTCTGGAGGCTGTGCTAGGCTATAGAATGCCTGGGGCTAGTGAGGTGTGGTGCCATGCTAGAACGGCCCACAGAGTGAGATATGTGTATGTGCGTCAAGTGTGGTTACTACCTAGGGAACAGTGCGGAGAGGGCAGCTAAAAGGAGAGAGGTGGGAGTGGGCCATTTGCGGACTGCGTGGCAGAGTAGTAGCCAGAGCAAGCAGATCCAGCTCTCAGGAACTGAGAGAAAACATTCCTTTTATAACTTTTACCTCAACAGCCCTCCAATTCCAATTGACTCCCAGTAGTCTCTCCCTTCAACCCTCCCATGCCCTAACCAATACCTCCTGATTTCTACCCCTCCTCTGCCAGTTACCCTCAAAATCTATTCTATTTCTCATTTCCGAGGACATCCGTATATTGTCCCCTTGTGCCACCCTTGTGACTTAGCTTTTGGGTGTCTGTATACTGTAGCACAATTATCCTTTACTTTATAGCTAATATCCAGCTCTGCAAATTTTAAAAAGATTTTATTTATAAAACTTCAATTCTTAGCCATTTTTTTTTTACTTTAAGGTTCTTTTTTCAGTGTTTATAGGGTTATTTTTTTCCTTCTCTAATTTCATTTATGATTAATTATTCATCTGTGTCTGCAGAGTGGCCCTAGAGTAATTTAAATGTAAATAATAGCATTTTATGTAAACACTTGTCATTGCTAGCAGATATTTGTAATGCTAAGTTTTTTACCACACTGATTTCACTCTGAGACCACAGAAACTCTTTCAGAGATTCCCACTTCGCTGCCCGGTGACAGGCATTCAGAACGGAATGTGAAGTTCTGCCTGTAGTAAGAGCATACAGATTCTGCGTTATTATATCTTACAAAAGGTCAAAATGATGGTTCCCTCTAGCAATTATTTAGTGATGCTAAAACAATCAGATCATAAGTTCGTTATGATCCTTCAGTTTCTGTTTTTATAATTACCACCAATTATACTATCATGTAGCCACATCCACAATGGGTTAAACAGTAACCCTGGATATTTCCATATTGTTATATCCCTGGTACATAGCATTATGGCTGGATAGAGAAAAGTAAAACCATATGCATTTCTCTCAAAATATAGAAGTAGTTGATATTTACCAGTTTAAAAATCAGGTAATTTGGAAATTTTACAGGAAAGATGATGAAACACAGTTCTTGTATTCATGTATAAGTTCTTTTTAAAGATTAAGAATGGGCTCCTAGATGTAGCTCATAGCTGATTTTGAAGTAGTAAGTTCATTAGTATGTGTATACAGGTTAATATATTTTACATAAACACACAATATTCTGTTTACTGTTTGGTCATCATCTGAAACCACACCTCTGGCCTGTTAGGGAAATGTTCAATTTCTCTGTTTCAACGGCCACATCTACCTTGTCTCTCAGTGTTACAACACTATTCATGATTTTCCTTTGCCTTAGATATTGGCTCTGTGTGGCTGTCACACACACACACACACACACACACACACACACACACACACACATACTACTACTACTACTACTACTACTACTACTACTACTACTACTACTACTGGTTAGACTATAAAAAGCACTAATTCTATTTTTTATTAATCACTTTGTTTACATTTCAAATGTCATCCTCCTTCCGGGTTTCCCCACCACAAACCTCATCTATCCCCCTCCCCCCTTTTCCTCTATGAGGGTGCTCCTCTACCCACTCACCCACACTTGCCTCACAGCTCTACCATCCCCCTACACTGGAGCATCAAATCTCCACAGAAGGGTCTCCCCTCCCAGTGATGCCTGATAAGGCCATCCTCTTCTATATATGTATCTGGAGCCGTGGATCCCTCCATGTATACTTTGGTTGATAATTTAGTCCCTAGGAGCTCTGAACGGCCCAGTTAGTTAATATTGCTCTTCCTATTGGAGATGTGTAAAAAAACAATTATTATAAAATATTATTTAGATACATTTCCCCAAAGATGTCCATTTCTGTAATTTTCTTTTAATTTATAAAATAATTGACTTAACTCTGGATATCAATTAGTCTCAATTTTTTTCTCTGACAGAGAGAAAAGAAGATATGCAAAAATATCCAATTCTGAATTCACAGAACCTACAAATGTGTTAAAATTGCACTGTAAGAAGAATTCACATGGCAAAGCATTAAAGATTGTAGACAAACCATGAGGGTAGACAACCCTGTCTACAGGGTTGGCCCAACAGGCTCAAGATACACAAACTACCTTGTAAGTAGGAGTGGGTAGTTGAGAAAACCAGAGAAACAGCAACGTGTACCTTTGGGAGAGGTGCCTCTGAGTTAAAGATGCTAGGTAACTCCTACCAGAAAGAAAAGAAAAAGCAAGGGATTTTTCCCATAGAACTTCAAGGAAAACAAACTATAGTTCTTACAGTAACTTCTTTTGACCCAGTAAAACCCAATCCAGATTTAAAGCTTTCTGATATGAGATATCCATTGTGATTTTAAAACCATTATTGGGATTTTATTTTGTTACAACAACAATAGAACTAACAAATTCTCCTTAACTTTGTGAAAGACATAGTCTTTGATATAATAATTTCCTTTATACTTACACTAATTTTGTCAAAATGGGGAGTTCATGGTCACCACTGTTCCTCTCATTGCCACTTGGGTCATCTTTGAACCCTTCTTAACGTATCCTTGGAAAGTAAGCTTACTATCTGCAACATCCTTTTGACTTGGAAATAAAATGTCTTTCCTGTATGCATTAAATATTCTGCCCTTAAGGAAAAGATTTACATCCATTCTTCTGTCTACTCCCTATATTCTTCAGGAATGTACTCAGTCCTATGTGATTAAGTATATGATTAAAGATATGTGGTTAAGCTGCTACTTACTTGTAATCTATCACTTCCGTACTCATTACTTTCTATACTTCTAGTCATCAAAATAACCTAGAGATTTCTGTGTGAGACCCAAGATTCCTATTCCTATATGAAAATGGCTCTTTTGCTTTTGCATTTTGGGTAAAGTATTGCTAGAACAGGAAACCTAAAGTAAGTCTAATGTGATCCCACTATGATGATGGCAAAAAAAAAAAAAAAAAAAAGATTTAAGTGTATCTGCATGTAAACAAGACCGAGGATGGGGAAGGGGTGGGGTATCAGGGTACAGATCTGAGTCTCTTGCACAGTATGTAAGCTTATATACAGTGATTGAGCCCATCCCAAGCCCCTAAATCCTAGGCCAATCGTATCTCATCACACTGTCACCATGCCCCAACCCAATGAAATCCATGGCCTAATGGGGTAACTCAGAAGGAGTAGGGTGGAAGGGTGGGGATGGAGCATTGTTACCCATGAGGACTTCCATGAAAAAGAGGGAAGTGGCCACCACCCTGGTCTCAGTTCCTTTCCGCTGTCCCAGGAGCCATTTTTGCTCGAATGTTGTGTAGGCAGATCAGGATTCTTTAAGAAGGTGCAGGAGCTTGTGGCCCCCTTGCCCTCCATCCACTTTTTCTTCACAAGGTTGACTTACACATGCCCCACATGTCTGTGTATGTGTGTGTGCACATCAGGAGGCCTGAGGATCAATATCATAGCACCCCCTTCCACTTTGTCCATTCATGTAAGGTCCCTTAGTTAAACCGAGTATTCCCATAAACCTCCAGTCTTCTGAGCCAACTCGCTTTGAGGACCCCATCTCCATTTTCTAAGACTGTAACTACTGGTGACCTATCATTCCCACAGAGCTTTTATATGGGTTGTAAGGATCAGAATTCCTGTCCTCACTTTTTGTAAGGAAAGCATTTAATCACTAAGCCGTCTCTCCAGCTCTGGCAGTGGAGTTCTGCTGACCCAACAATTTACTCCTGGCACTGGTGTTAAATAGAAATTTCCCTAGACACCATTTGAAATGGGAAGCCTGCCTTCAGTCCTCAGCAAACAATCTCTTTGGCAGTAACGTCTTGCCCTTTCCTTCTTATCTTATTAGAAGACAAATTTGTGCTGCCCTTTTAAAAATCATCTTCTAATAATAAAACCAAGTACTACAGCCAGCCCACTGGGAGGAATACACACGTCAGGTTCACTTAGCAGAAATGTCCTTGAAGCTGGTAACTCCTCACTGTGGTGTGGGTAGAGGTGGAAACCACACTTCTTAAGCCCAGCCAGACACTTCCTACACTTTGAGTATTATCTTTCCAAAATATCCACAGGAAAAGTAGAATTAAGAAAATTTCTGAATCACTGTGTAAGTGCCAATAGGCACAGAACAGCGGTTAACAACTGTAGGTCAGCACTGTTCCCCTCCCAGAACTCATAGCCAGCAGAATAGACTGAAATAACCTTCCAGTTGCAGACCAAATAAATCTAGAGATATTTCATAGAGATGTGCTTAAGACATACTGATCTAGAAATATATTCTGTGAACTTAGAGTCCAGAAGCTGAACAAGAGACTAAAATGGACTTGTAGAATGTCCCTCTACCTGTCAACCCAGATGATGCAGATGATATTAGGCAAGGAGGGCATAGCAACTGGCAGAGACAGTGTGCCAAACAAGGTGCTGGCTGGGGGAGTGGGGTTGACACAGAGTACTGGCTAGTATGGAGATAAAGGAAAAGAGGCTAAAGGAGTAGCCATGGAAGGGCTCTGGAAAAATTCTGACTGTGGACATTTATAGAGCTGCCTAGCTGTACTAAAGATTTTTCCAGACTAAGTGGCCTGTGTATACAGAGATATTTATGGAATATGGATGTGAGAAACCAGAAAATTAATAAACATTATTATTATTATTATTATTATTATTATATTCAGCTTCTAATTATCTTCTACACGTAAATTATATAATATAATTTAAAATTCTTGATAAGTGTTATCTAATATTTTTAAATACTTTCTTCAACTTTTCATTCTAAAACATTCTTCTAATGCCTTCCCTTCTCACAGTTTGGTAGCCAAGATTTTAATCATTTGAGTTAGAGATTTCATAATTTCTCCATGCCTGTGTGTCTGTGTTTGTATGTATGTATGGTTTGTGTTTTATGTGTGTGTGTTTGTGTGTATGTGTGTGTGATGTGTGTACATTTATTCGTGTGTAGGGGTTCACGTATATATGCAGGTATGCATAAAAGAAGCTACTGACTATAGTTACTTGGGGTTTCATCTGCTTTGTTGCTGAATCTGGGTTCCCTCACTTGCCCTAGAACTCACTAATTTGGTTCGGCTGACTGACAAGCAAACCTGAAGGATTATCCTATGGGTGGGATTTTAAGCACATGTCACCATTGTCTGGCTTCTTTACCGTGGCTTCTGGTGACCAGACTTGGACCACCATGTTTGTAAGGCAAGTAAGCACTTTAGGGACTGATCTATTTCCCTGGCTCAGATTTCTACATTTCTTAAAGGACATTTATAAAGTTTGATGATTCCTAAACACTGTGTGTGAAGACATGGTCCCTCGGGTGGTGCTAATGTTTGTAGAGTTCACACACGCTGTGGAGTGGCAGGAGATCATGAGGAGGCTCTGGACAAGCCCTTTAGGGAGATAATGGAATCTAGTCCTTTGTTCCTTCCCTTGATCATGAGGTGAGTGGTTTTGCTGTGTGACGACATCTCACCTCAACACAAGTCTTCCTGCCTCGCCCATGGTACTGAGGTCAACCCATTATAGAGCAGAAGGCACAAAATATTCCATCAAAATGAATAAATACATTTCTTTATAAGTTTAAAGATTAGATTAATTAGGCGTTTAAAATAAACTGAAATCAAGACAGGTTTTCTCTCTACCAAAGACCTTAAAACATTGTGTTTGTCAAGACAGCTTTCTGGCCAATAGGTCTATGTCTTTCTTAAGCCCTGTCTATTTTTCCATTTCTAAGGAAAGGGTATGATAAACCCAAGTGATATCAAATTCACACTTATGTCTAAGATGGGTAGGTGACTATAATGTAGACAATGCCCTTAATATCATCTGCATCTTCTCTGATTGGTTCATTAACACGTAACCACTTCTGTAGAATTGAAAGACCCCCAGAGCGGGGAGACCCACGCTCAAGTCTCGGAATGACATGACTACCCAAGAACTCACGTGAGACCGTTCTTTTTGTAATCACACGAGGTTTATTAACGGGAACCAGTGCACTGGGGTCGAGACTCGTATCCCATGCAGGGGCAGTAGAGTTCGACCCCGAAAGGCTGGGAGAAAGGGTATTTAAAGGGAGAAACCACAACCTGAGGGGGCAGGGATGGTGTCATTGGAAAGTGTCGAGAATACTAATGAAAAATCACAAGGAGGAGCTTCCTGTTTCTCAAGATTGTTAAACTTTATGGTCCATCAGTTCCTGGGAAGAGCTTCCTGTTTCTCAAGATTATTCTCTAAGATTTAATCTAACTTTATGATCAGTTAGTACAGGTAGAGGGCAGGGTCTGGAATTTGAGGTATTTTGGCTTCTTAGGGGTGAGGTTGCATTTTTTAAACTTCTGACTTTTTGGCTGTATTTTTTATTCTTTCAGAATAATCATTGCATTTAAATATTAAAATAGGTGAAATTTTTAATGGAGAAATATGTTGGTGGGTATCATAGGGTTTTATTGCTATAAAGAGACAACTCTTATACAGGAAAACATTCAGAGCTCTAGTCCATTATCATTGTGACAGAGAGCATGACAACGTGCAGGCAGACATGGTGCTGGAGTGATAACCGAGGGTTCTACATCTGGATCCACAGGCGGCACAAAGGGACAGAAATACAGTTGCCAGGTTAAAGCTTCTGAAACAGCAAAGCACATCCCCCCATAACACACATCCTCCAACTAAGTCACACTGACTCCAACAACACCACACCTCCTAGCAGTGCCACTCCCTATGACATAGGGGCCCTTTTTCATTCAAACCACTACAGCAGGGAATACAACTCTTCTAGGTTTGTGTTCTTTTTTTCTCTTTTCTTTTCTTAAGCTTGTCACATGTTTCTGTTTTCTGCTTTTACTAGAAACTTCTGTGGCTACAGTTAAGACCTCTACCTCTTCAATGCTCACCGAGACCAGAGAATTATCAAGCTCCAGGTCACACACTCAAGGAATTCTTGTCTTATCAGAAGGAGCTAAAAATGAGGTGTGCTTGAGTTTAACCACAAATCAATTCTGTCTTCCCATTCTTATTAACTTGAATATTGATCTATTTCAAAACAGTACCCGGAAGTTCTTGATTAATATTTCATTATTATTTTTCTAGGAGGTGCAGCCTCATGGGCCATTGATTCATCTGTTATTTTGGACAGACAGTTGGCCAAGTGCCAAAGAGTTTGCATCTAAGAAAAGGTTTCAGTCCTTGTTTTAGAGACTTTGAAAATACCGTACTATTATTTATGCTTTTTTATAAAGGTAAGTACTCTTGAGGGTCAAAGTTGGTCATTTATTAAGCATGACACTGAGGTGAAAATAATCTGTCTAAATTAGTGCAGATAGGTGCTGAAGTTCAATCTTTTTTAACATTCAAAACTAGACTATGTTATTATTATTTGGATTTAAAATAGCCACATTGGTTCCTAGCACAAGGAATGTTATGGTGACTGAACTATTTTATGCCAATCCTGAAAGATTAAAGAAGACCTCAGGTCATAAAAAGAAAAAGTGCTTTTGTTCGTTAGTATTTTATCCTCTTTTATAAAAAGAATACTAGACTATATTTAAAATTACCTATTGCAACATTCTGACAAAATTGTGACCATTCTTTTTTTAAATTTTTTTATCATGGTTATTGGTTATTTTATCTATTTGCATTTCAAATGTTATCCCTCTTCCCAGTTTACCCTCCACAAGCTCCCTATGCCCTCTTCCCTCCCCCTGCCTCTATGTGAGTGCTCCCCCACTCGCCAACCCTCCCACTCCTGCCTCAACAGTGTAGCATTCCCCTATCCTGGGTCCTCAAGTCTCCATAAAACCAAGGGGCTCCCCTCCCAGTGATGCCAGATAAGGCAGTCCTCTGCCACATATCCAGCAGGAGCTATGGGTATCCCCTGTGTACTCTTTGGTTGGTGGTTCCGTCCCTGGGAGTTTGGGGACTCTGTTCGGTTGGTATTGTTCTTCCTATGAGGTTGCAAACCCCTTCAGCTCCTACAATCCTTGCCCCAACTTCCCCATTGGGACCCCCACGCTCAGTCCAATGTTTGGCTGTGTATATCCGCATCTGTATTGGTTCAGCTCTGGCAGAGCCTCTCAGGGGACAGCTATACTGGGCTCCTGTCAGCAAGCACTTCTTGGCATCTGCAATAGTGTCTGGGTCTGGTGTCAACAGATGGGATGCATCCCCAGGTGGGCAGTCTCTGGATGGCCTTTCCTGCATGTTCTGCTCCACTCTTTGTCCCTGCATTTCCTTTTGACAGGAGGAATTCTGGATTAATATATTTGAGGTTGGTGGGTGGCTCTATCCCTCAACTGTGGGCCATGCCTATCCACTGGATATGGTCTCCAAATAGTGATTATCATTTTCTGCCAACCTACTTCCTCTTGTTTGCTATTGAGAAGCTTTCTGTTGTTTCATAAATCACCTTATTCAATGGCCATATGAATACCAATATATCACAATTGAAGGAAATATTCTCTCTCCTAGCTGAAGTACATCTCAAATATTTCCAGTTACTGGTCTGGGGGTGTAACTCACTTCCAGTGTTTACCTCCTATGCACACAGTTATCAGTTTAACCCCAGCACACACACAAATCCAGTTACTAATAAACATTGATACACTCTTCATATCTGTTTTAATATTTCCACTTTAGCTCTTTGAATGTCTTTCAACATCAATTTTGTTTCTGTTTTGCCTTACACGATTGGTTTGATTTCCAATAAAGTTCCATTAGCTGAAAGCAATTGAATGGCTATAGAAGTAGCTTTTTGTAAACTACCTCTCAGCTAAGAGAAATCTCCCTGGAGATATCAGTGACACAGCGGTGTCAAGAGCATTGTGTTTTCTCCGAAAATTGCCAGATTTTAATGTGGCTAAATTTGATGCACAGGAAACAACCATATGTTGTCTTCAATAAGCTCCCTTTGAGTATTTAGAAAGTTTATCATAAAAATGCTAGTTATCAAACATATTGTCGTATAATGACAAAAAGTAATGAACAAAGTATAGACTCAGATCAGATTAAAAAGTAGCAGACTCTCGATTGCTTACGGCAAATAGTGTCTCATGAGAATGTCAACCAGTGGGTCTCTGATTCTTGTGTCTTTGTCTATTCTAACTCTGACCTGATAACTTTTATTTTATTTTACATTTAGCTTTCTTATATTTTATTATTATCCCTTAGAAGCCTGTAGGTTTTCTAATGAGAAAGAAAGGCAGTGGATCCGGATGGAAGGGGGTGTGAAGAGGAACTGAAAGGGATAGAGGGAGGGGAGGCCATAATCAAGATACATTTTGCTAGCATTAAAAGCTATTTCAATTAAAAGAAAAATAAATAAATAAATAAATAAGGGGCTTTCAGTCAATGAAATAATGGCAATTATTTCAAAGAAAATATTTACCTTAAAAATGCTTTGAAAGACATATTTATAGTTAGAATTGTTTTTATTAAACACATTTAGAATCTGTATATTTATGAGAGATTGCTCTGTAGAGCAGATCATTCATTCACATTCACACATGCACACACACACACATGCACACACACACTCTTAGATTTATAATATCTGAATTTAAAACAAACAAAATAATATATCACTTAAAACAGGTGATGAACAGCCGGATGCGGAGCCATATTCTTCTACTGTTCTCTGAGACATTTCTCAATCAGTCATGTAGACAGGTAAGTGTAATTATTACAGGACCTATCTCCAGATCTTCCTTCAGTTGTGTTTTATGCTGGTCTTCAGTCAATACTACATCTTTATTCCGAACGCGGTATAGAATACCTTTAACTACGATAACATATAAGAGTTTTACTTAAAGTCTGGCGCTTGTGTACAATATTTCATACAAACTTTAGAATGTTTTTAAGAGATACAGAAAATATGTCCATGGTTTTTCTTACTTGGATGTCCTTGACTCTTCTGTTTGAATTTGGGATATTTGCCCTTTTAACAACATTGAGTCATTCAGTACGCGAGTGTGGAACTCCTCTGTTTCAATCTTGCTTTTTTCCCCTTCCTACTTTGCATTATTTACCACTAATACACTGTTATTGCATTTTATGTTTACAGTTAAATCTCAGGGCTGTGCTGCTGATGTAACTGGTACAGTTCTTCAGTTTCTCACTGTTTATTGACCACTTGAAAATACAAGTTAATTCTTATTGTGCTTTGTATCTTTCTAGTATTTTTTTTTTTTTTAAGGACAATTACATGGAGAGTAGATGTCAGCCATTTCCCCCTTATTTCATGTCTGTGGCAGGGACCTGTTATATAACATCAGACAAGAATGAAAAACGTTTCTTTTGACTTTAGAGATGGGGCATTCAGGATTTCACCTTTCTTTTCTTTTTTTTTTTTATGAGTTAGAAAATATTTTATTTGACATAAATGACTAAATATTTAAAAACATGAATGAAGTAAGGCTTAGTTTAAAATTTGAAAGTCAGTCTCCAATATAGTTAATATATTTGTTTTTCAATATTTTTCTTCTCATTTGCATTCTTTTTCTCTTTGATGTGGTCCTTGTGTTTGATACAAAGGATTACTTAATTTTGCCCAAAGCTTCTGAATCCACTGGGAATGCCATATTCTCCCCTCTAATGCCTGTTTTGTTTACATTACTGACTAACTTGTCACTAATTCTTCATTTAATACTTTGTAAATTTTCTCCTGTCTTGATCAACTTTGTTTTACACATTAAATTATTTTCTCTACTATTCAATTTGATTGATTTATGATTATTATCTTTACTGGTCAAGTCCTTGCCCTGGGTTTCTTTTAATAAAATTGAATATATGGAAATTTTGGGTGATTAATTCAAGAGATTTTTCTCCTAGAGCAATATTAAATAGCATATATTTCTTTTTAATTTGGGTTCACTTATATATCATAAATATGACAAAAACAGATGAGTGATGGGTTATAGAGATAAGACAGACAGAGACACATTTCCACTAAATATTTTCAAGTATCCCCTTGGAGTATCTTGTTGATTCATGAATTACAGTGAGAATATTCTTCAACAAAAAATTGGTAATTATTCTAAATATGCATCTGTTCTTTTGACTTGATCCACTTATAATGTAACAATATATGCTTCATACAGTATTTTACATTTGTCGACGTTTGAATTACAGTTCATATTTTGTTATGTGGACTATATCCTTCAGCATTAAAATTTATATTGTGTTCATTATAAATCTTCAAAATGTAAGATATGCAAAAAGATATAGATAATAATTCTTGTAATTTTTACTTCCTTACTGGTTTTTACTTTTATCATTTTTGGTAAGGAGTGTCACTACCTGTTATGGAATGTTTTGTAAAAATTACAAATCTGTACTTTACTTACTTCAATCAATGGTTTCAGGGGCCTGGGTGGGTAATTCCTGACACTGCATGTACTTAAAACTGTGAATTTTCGGTTTTAACATTTCTTACATCGTGGAAGACAAACAGAAATTCTAAGTTTAAGTCAATCCTTAGAGACCAAATGTATGTGAAGGGATGGGTTGCAGATGAAGAACACACATTTCACAAGTCACAACTAACCACTCCCATTGATTCGCCCTATTCTAACAAACATATTCTGAGGTCTACATGCATAAGACTGGAGAAAAGCACCTCTCAACTGTCATCCATTAGCCATGGAGATGGGAATAAGTGATACATAGAAGAGCTCCTGATTTGTAGGTTAACTATGTGTTCTAATGCTTTCCCCAATATGTTAATCAGTTGTAGCAATTCTATGCTGCAGTCTTCAAGGTCTTTTATTTATAGGATCATATCACCTACAAATAATGATGCCTTCATTTCTTTCTTCCTGCTGCTTTACACCCTTCTAATTTCTTCTTGCGCTACCTAAGACTTCAATTGCTGTATTTAATAGGAGTGGAGAGAGTGTATTTCCATATCTTATTCCTGAATTTAGCCGAATTCCTTTACACTTTCCTTCTATTTTGTAAGTTGTTGGGTGTGGGTTTGTTGCAAATTGACTTTATTATGTTGCGATATTCCCCTTTTACCCTTAGATCCTCCAGGACTTTTATCAGCAAGGCCTTTTCTGCACCTAATAAAGTAAAATCAGCTGGTTTCTGTACTTGACCTTATTTATGGAGTGGATATCATTTATTGACTTTCAAATTTTGAATCATCTTGGTATCTGTGGGATGCAACTGATTTTGTTAAGTAAACAATATCTTTGATCTTCCTATACAACACATACAAGTTCCAATGTGAGGTCTTGCTTTGGTAATTTTTCTTTTCGCCAAAGGAAAGAGATATTTATTAACAACAATCATTTGATTCACATATTTATTTTATATACCTATAGACCTAGTTTATAGATAATTTTCTTGGGCAAAAAGGAGTCTAAAGAGGGAAAAGTTTAGGAAGCCCTGTCTGACATGATTTTGTGTCTTATAAATCTGTCTCAGGATTTAAATGAAATAAGTTATCATCTAATTGTGATATTAGTGCATTTGTTTCTCAGATAATAAAATAATTAATGTCAAGGGAAATACAGATATGGAAAATATAATTCACATACAGGCACCACCCTTCCCCTCTCAAGTCATAGTAGGTCTAAAGCATGTTTTGATGGTCTCCTTAACTAGGCTGTTCATTTTACAAGACTTGTATATCTGAGATAGGTCAGCATAACATCCAAGAAATCACCTGTATTCTCAACTACAAACCATTTACCTCTGTTCCACATACTAACATTTTGAAGGCACAGAGCATTTTTAACATCCAGACTAGACCCTTATGACTCAGTTTCTTGTCCATAAAACAAAAGCACTGTCAATATAGCTTTACAAATGAGAACTTGCTTTGTGTATTACAAGGGAGATGACGGCAGTCTCAGCCTTAACTTGGCTTTGTATGAACTATTTCTTTGTTAACTTTATCGGATCAAAATATGTCTTCTATGATACTGAAAATAATTCTAAACCAATTTTTCATTTTGCAGGAGAGCTGCCAATGACTTCAAGTTCTAATAAGTTTCTTAAGGACCAAAAAGTTGTGAACGTTTAGTCAGTAGATTTTTACTGACTATGAGGGTTGCCAACTTTATTGGATTTCAGAGATAATCCTCTGGCCAAATCTGTGAGGAGTTCACTAGGTTGAAAGACCCACTTGTGGGAAGCGTCTTCCAGCTGCAATCCAAATATAAGGAGGTCCAAGGAGCAGCTGTTGTACTTTGCCTACTCACATTTGCCTTTTATTGTGAGTGCATCTACTCAGCTGCTGCTGTTACTGCAGCTTTTGTTATCCTTCACTGACTTTAGACAACAGCTCTTTCAACCTTCCAATTGCCAGATTGGGAGCACTATGGTGGCCAGCCTTGTGAAGCAGGTTCTCAGCCACTTCAGGGTGAAGACAACCATTTTTGGAAAACCTGGCCTATACTGTGTAAGTGAATCCAATAATACTCCTTTTAATATGAATCTGTTCTCTTGGTTTTATTCTTCTATACAATCCTAACTAAGATAGCCATCTAGTAGGTTATTACTAGGCATTGGTGCTTAGTGTGCTATGCTAACATTTTGAGTAAATGATCAGTCAGCAACTAATTTAAATTAACTTGGAATATCCACAGAACAAAATTCAGACAAGTAGTGAATTTTAATTTTATTTCCTTTTGAACAATTCAGTGGTACTAAACAAATTAGTGGCCCATGGAAAATTGTTTCTATTCCTTAAAAACTGCTTTATTCAATTCCATAAACTATTTAATGTGAGCACTAGTTTAACTGTAAAACAAATATAGCAAACCTTGAAACTAACCACAGTATTTCAATATTTAAACACAAATAAAAATCTTTAAGGTTCATAGAGGAACCTCCAGATTCCTCAGAAATGATGACCCAGAATTGTTCCCATCTGAAAGAACTGCAGGGACAAAAATGGAGAAGAGACTGAGAAAAAAGAGGTCCAGTGACAGGCCCAAACTGGGATCCAGCTCACAGGGAGGCCTCAAGGCCTCTATTACTGATGCTAGGGTGAGCTTACAAACAGGGCCCTATCATGACTGCCCTCTGAAATATCCTAGCAGATGAGAGAGTCAGATGCAGATATTTACATCCAACCAATGAAGAGAAGCTGGTGACCCCTGTAGTTGAATTAGGGAAAAGCTGAAGGAAACTGAGGAGGAGGGCGGCCCTATAGGAAAACCAGCAGTCTCAACTAACCTGGACCCCTGAGATCTCTCAGACACTGAGCCACCAACCAGGCAGCATACACCAGCTGATATGATGCCCCCAACACATATACAACAGAGGACTGCTGGGTCTGAACTCAGAGAAGATGCACCTAACCCTTGAGAGACTTGGGGCCCCAGGGAGTAGGGAGGTCTGGTGGGATGGGGGTGGGGTGGGGACATCTCTTGGAGAGAGGGGTGGGAGGAGGTCAGGGTGGGGGAAGTGGTATGGGATGTGGAACAGTCGGAGGTTGGACCAGGAGGGGGATAAAGTCTGGACTGTAAAAAAGGATTAAAGAAAAAAAAAAGGTTCATAGAAGGGCATGTACAATACAGTTCAGTCTCTAGTTCTTCATCTGCATTATCACTGTTTATTTTAATTTTCCAATGAAGTTAATGAACAAGATCTTATAAAATAAAATTCTTATATAAAACGTTCTAGTTCTAGTTTAAAAGACTGTAATTTTATATTCTGTTTGAAAATAAATAGAAACAATTATTGAGATTTGATTTTGTTTTTATAGGTGGCAATACCAAGTGAAAATATAGGGTCCTGAAATATATAATTAAAATGTTTTGAGTCATATTTACCAGGAATAGAATTTATTCTTCTGTACAAAAACAAGGTTCCTCTTTGCTGTTTATGAGGTAGTTTTGTTTCTGCAGGTTTGTATCTTTATTTGTCCTTGTGTGAGCTTAGATACAGAAACCTAATCTATCTGTGACTGGGGACATGTCTTTATCTGATAATGAATGATAGGATAGATAATACATTCAATATAGGTTTACTAACAGTAATCCTAAAATGAAAGAGAAAGGACATGCCATTAACCAAATAGAGACACTCGAAATATGACACGGAAGGCAATGGTGGCAGAAGAGTACTACCAAAGCAGACCATTGGCATCTGATGAGTTGGATAAGAATGGATTTAATAATAGCAAATATTATGATCAAATAACTCAAAATATATAGAGGTGGGATTACAAACAATAAACAGAGAACTACTTAAGTTATTTTGCCTTAAACATTTTGCTATGATCCCTAGAGTCAGTTACATCACTCCAGGAAATGAGTTGGACAATGTTGGACAGTAAGTGGAGCTGCAGACACACCTCAGTGGTCAAAACACTCCGTGTTTTTGTAGAGGACCTAAGTTTGGTTCCCAGCACTTGTGATAAGTGGCTCACCAGCACTCCATACTCGGTAACCTCTTCTGGCCTCCACAGGCAAATGCACTTACAGGTACACATTCTACACATAGGCACAGGCATACACATGACTAGAAAGGAAGAACTTTCCAGGATATCAATCATAGGAACGACTATAATAGATCAGGCTGAATTGCTGGCAGGTGACATTTGCTGACTGCTCACCATTATTTTCTTGAATTGGCTGTGAGTGTTTTACTATGTTTTGTTACTAAATTCTGTATCTCTTTAACTTAATTTAATGTTTAATTTTAAATATAGTTACTCAAGAGAAAGACTGTATTTATTGCTTTATGTGGTAAAGTTATTTAAGGATACTAATCATTTTATATATCAAAATCAACCGCATTTACTCTAGTTGAGACTAAAAACTGTGCTATGCTGAACTCGTATAGAGAACAGAGAGGCCCGATACAAGCGTGAACTAAGGAAGTTCTATAAACATGTGACTAGTTTTAGTGATTCATCGTAACAGGAATATCCTGCTGTGATTGGCCCTGAGTGATCATGGGACAGATGCTTCAAGATTCCTGAAGGTTCTGGATCACTGATGTCTCAGTTCATCACACTCCTGCTTGTTTGTTTCTGTAATGCCAGGCCATAGTGTGTGATATCTAGTCAGTAAACTAGAAGTGAACATGTCATGAGTCTATTAACTCAAATTTGGACTCTCCCTAAACCTACCTCTGCCTTTCTTTGTATCTTCTGAGTGGCAAAGTACTGTCTACCCTGTGATGTCTGCTCCAAAATCCATTGTACTGGGAACAGAGCAAATGAGGACGCATACTCATAACCCTGAAACACTGACATGCTGTCAGTCTCTAGGAACTGGCTACTAGCCCCACCTGACCCTATATGAACCACACTCCCTGGCTGAAGACAACACTTTCCTCAGCCCTCGTCCTTCTCATCTATAGAGAATAAATACATTTCCTCACTTATGGTATCTGGATCCACATCTTCGCTCCTCGCAACCCTAGTCTCAGTTTCCACATAACAGAAAGGATCACGCTGAAGCCGAACATTGAAGCCCCTAGCACTTTCCCTCTGCCCAGTCAAGCTTTGCCAGGACAGCTCCATGGCCACAGTGAGGCTGCCCAGCTATGGACACAGAGCATCCTAGGTATAAAACACTGTAGCATGCCCCCTAAAAGCAACAACAACAACAACAAAGAATGATTTTCCTGGCTTCTCATGACTTTTTTCTTACAGCAGCATCACTAAATCTTAGGGAAATAATAAAAGAAAAGATGTATCAAAGTGTTGGCAGTAATTAATGTCTGAACACAAAAGAGCATGGACGATCCTTAACTTTTTGGTTTTTAAACTTAGCTAAAAGTATTTATGTAAATATCGGTGGAAAAATGCCTTGTGAATAGTATAAACAGGCAACAGCAGTTAAATGGTAGAGACCATAAATATGTAAAGTAGTAGAGAGGGGAGACATGGGAGGAGAAAGGAAAAAAGGAGGTTTTAAATGGCGTAATTATATTTTAATTAATTTTAGGTTAATTATTTCCTAGATTTAGGAAATACTAAAACTACACTAGCTTACTGTAAGCAAGAATCTTTCTTTCAAAATCCCTTCTGAATTAGTGATTGTGTCCCATAATAGCTTGAGCCATAAAGCCCTTGGCACTATGCCACCTGCCGCCCTTTAACTTTCTTATGTGGTCCTTGCTCTCAACCATCACACTACCTGAAGCTGTCTCTTAACTGGCTTTGGATTCTCCATGCCTAAATGCAGCATATTGTTTTGTGTTGAGTTAATTCACAGGAATTAGTACAACTTAACAATTTTAAACTATAGATAAGTAGGTAGGTAGGTAGGAGGTAGGTAGGAAGATAGATAGATAGACAGACAGACAGACAGACAGACAGACAGATAGATAGATAGATAGATAGATAGATAGATATAGGTAGATGTGTAAGGCATGGCAGACAACTGAATAGTTTAAATGTTTTCAATCTGCTAATTTCTCTCTCTGTTGATGTGCAATGATGCATCATAAATAATACTGTTTAAGAATACTCACAAACTTCTCCCACAGAAAAGAGAAGACTCAACAAAAGATTTAAAAAGTGGTTATTTACAAGTACTATTTGTAAAATAATAAAAGAAATAATAATAAAAGAAAAACAGTTTAAAAACACTATATTGTTTCTAAGAGAGGTAAGCATATTGCAATAATTAAAAAATAAATTATAAATAGTAAGAAACAAGATGTATTTATGATAAAATGCTAAATAGGAAATCATAGTTCAGAAATCATGGTTAATATAAATGTGTATACATAATCAAAGTTTTAGCTACATTAAAAAAAACTTGTTACAAGCATCTCAGGATCATAGAATTCAAAGTTATGTGTTTTTTAATGATCTTTACATAGTTCTATTCTTTTCTGTATTTTCAATTTTTTAATAAAGTAAGACATGGTTTTATAATTTTAAGGAAACTTCAGTATAAAAGAAATTTAGACAGTCTTCACAAATTCCAATTTTTAATATAGGAAACACAATCGAATCAATAATTTAGTTGGGTTAATAATAGAGTATCAGTATGGTATCCACTTTAAGGGTCCCAGAGTAAAATAAAAATAGCACTTCCAGGAAGGTTTTGAGAAATAGCTCTGGCTACGGCCCTTTGTCACATCGTGTAGATAGAGTTCCTAAAGCTATTTCCTGGCAATGTTGAAAAATCTCAACATTAAAAAGGGCAAAGGGGCCTGTATTTTTATTCATAGTGTTCAGATTCTGTATCATGGAGATTAGAGCACTTGCCCAGAGCAATGCTGGAAGTTTCTCACTGATAAGGAGAGACTTTGGCCTCCCGGCTTATGCTTTAATCTTCCTCCTGCATAAGGAATCATGTCTTAAGCCAGTGCAACACCTTGCTTCCTGTTCAGCATTTAGCCACAGACAAGGTTAAACTGTAAGCCTGGAATTTACCTTTAAGTCTTAGCATTCATCGTTGAGGAGCGGGGGCGGGGGAGGGGGGAGGGGGGACTTTAAAATTAAACTTAACAGTTATGTTCGCATACTGCAAGACGCAAGTATTCACTAAAACTCCAACCACTGAGTGCCAAGTGGCCCAAGTCTAGAACAGAAATGACAAGGTTTATAGCACACCATTTAAGATCATGCACGCACTTGACAGAGCAGGCTCCACGTCTGCTGGCGTTGTGCATCTCCCCAGAAGGCGAGATTGAAGCTTGGGCTTGAATAGTAAAGTGGACACAGAAGTAGCATTAATAACATTGCTCCTTGAAAGACCTGCTCAAACTGATGACCAGTTTACCTTTAGTCAGTTTTGGCTTCTTAATGATTTGCTTCCTGATTGTGGTTTTTTGGGTTCCCAATGCTTTCATATATCCATGTACATGCAACAGAGAAGACTCCCTGCTTCCTCTCAGAGCTCAGCACAGAGGTACAACGGCGCACCAGTTTTAATAGAGCTACCAACCTCACAGAATAACTTTAAGACTTTTTTTCCAGGCTAGAAGTGGCTTACACAATGGCATCCCCATACATAAGCGTTTTATGCAGTAGCCATGTTAAAAGCAGAAAAATGTAGCAATTGCCTCTTTGGAGATTATATAAACAGTGTATGTTATCTTTCTCAAATCATTTTTGCTGCACAGTAAATTGCAATTACATGTCAGTATCGTGAAAACCCCTGAACAGTGAGGTGTATGGCAGCTCCTTGTGAAAGAGGTTAACATGTGAACCTGAATATTTCAAATCATTGTCGCTGCTGTTGCTGCTGCTGCTGCTGCTGCTGCTGCTGCTGCTGCCATAAATGGAAAAGACAAACAATAACCAGAACTCAAAACCCTAGAGACTTACTTTCCTAGTGATGAATGAATGAATGAATGAATGAATGAATGAATGAAATGTTTGGGTGATTCTCATCTATTTCCATTCATTTACTTACCATGCGCTATTGAATGAATAAATAATATGCAAATGCTGAAGTGACGTCACGCACCTCAGGATTTCTGACAGGATACAGGATCAGCATTTGCCTTAAACAGACACAATCTGGGTGAGTGTCTGAGAAGTTTGTGCTCTGTTTTGGTAATTTTCTTTCCTATGTCCAGAAGAAAAATTAGATTCATCGTATGCTACCGTATGTCTTTTCTTATGGTTAGTCATCATAGGTACATCTGCTTGCCCCGAATAGATACAGTCCTAATTCATCTAACCCCACAGTGTTTTTCCTAACTGTCTAATTCTTTTCATCTTTAATGCCGGCCGTACCTGACTGAAAGCCACCATCTGTTTTCACCAGAATGAATAATCTTCTTTCAACATTTCTGATGTCTCTTTGCAAAATATACTTGGCAAACCATCCTAGAATCTACTACAAACACCACAGCTATGGCTCTTAATGCAATGTGATCTTCAAAAGACTGACTCCACATCCCTCTCACTCTCTTTATTTTGCTAGAGTCTACTTTTTATTGCTCATTCACAGAAAGATGCCCAGGGAGATGGCCACACTCATTTACCCCAAACGACCACTTTTCTCTGACTCTGTATTAGAATTAGCCGTATTAGAATTAGTCTTCTTACCACCACCAGATTTGGTTGTATTAAGATGAAGAATGTTTTTGTTGAGCTCAAACATGGTCTCCCTTTCTTACCGAGCATGTGCTTTGGGAAGGTGGCATGGACAACAAAAGTAGGTGTGTGAAGTTTTATCTTTAGTTGCCTGAGAAACTGTGTGCTATAGTACAGTTCTGGTCATCGGTTATAATAGCGTTCTGGTCAAGGGCACGCTGGTCCTTGATGTGCATCATAGGTGCTATAGCTGGGGGATCTGTTGGTTGCCTTGCTCTTTCAGAAGTTTGCACGGAGCCTGCTTCTGCCATTAAAGCTAGTCCTTGGGGGAGGGAACATTCAGATCAATCTCAGCACAGCTGTCTCTAGCTTCTGTGTTCTGAAGTGCATGGTGTCTTCAGCAATAGGCTGTTTCTTGGAGCCTTTCAGACAGCACAGGCCAGAAATTCAAAAGTGTGCATCTGATGTCTGTTATTGGGGTTCATTGTTAGAGGGTCTTTGGGTGTTCTCACACAAATGAGAAAAATTCATTATAACTAAATATGTATATTGGCACACAGAATTATGTGTACTGTAGGTCATTCTGGATAAATGGTGTGTGCTATGTGTGGTGATTTATTCTAGGACTTCATAGACTGAAGAATTTCATACTACATGACTGTGTGTTTATATTCATATAATTTCCTTCTTTATTCATGAGATGTACTTCACAGAGTATGTCCATAAGTCCTACAACATCCTTCTGGTAGAGGTTATAAAGGTGGCTCAAAGATTAAGAGCCCTTGCTGCTCTCCCTAGCCCAACTTTGCCTCCCAGTGTCTACATCTTATGGCTTAAAACGACCTGCAGCTCCTGTTCTGGAGGATCTAACAGCAACTTCTGACACCCAGAGACAAGCACATATGCATACACATATAAATACAACAAGCATTAAAGAAAATCATCTGGAATCTCACTGCAATAGCTTTTAAAACATGGCTCAGTTAAGGAAAATAAGTGTATATAACCCTTCTTATATCACTGGTAGCACACACTGTGAATTACACTTTCTATAGCAATGCATTTTGAATCTAGTTACTTAAAATGTGGACAAATGTTGATATTTGTTGTCTAATTTGAACTTGACAAATGTGTTGATACTTACTAGTTTCTGCTATCTGAGTATGATTTCTGTTATTTTTACTGGTCTGTGATAATTACATTTATTACAATTAAAAGTTTACCATTCTTGCTTATTTTTATTTCTTAAAACTCCTAAATAATACTTCTTTATGATTCACAGGAGTTTTGATGCTCTTGCTTCTTTACTCACTGTATTAAATAAATTATGTTTATACTTTCTCTGTTTATTAGGTAATTGGTATTTAACTAAGTTCTGTTCAATTTTTCCTTGTATAAGAACTTGGGATCTTTATCACAGAGAGTTATAGTTATTAAATATTTTATTTCAATATTAAATGAAAATATTTTTCTAAGCTTATTAATGGAATGAGTCACATTCATAGACTTTTAAAATATTGAGCCATCCTTGAACTTCTGGAATGATTACCTTGAATGTGCCTCTAGGACCTGTATTCATTGATCCAATGGCGCCTAGACACCCTTTCTGAGAACCTATTGCCACCAGGGAGGACATGTTCACTTCTCGGCTTCTCCAGCAGAAAGTACTGTATTTCTCAGAGTTAATGCACCTGGAATTTTGAGCTCTGAGACTTCAAATGACCAAACACCATGGCCAAGTCAACTCTTATAAAGGAAAACATTTCCTTGGAGTTGGTTTACAGTTTCGGAGTTTCAATCCATTATCATCATGGTGGGAAGTACAGCAGTGTGCAGGCAGATGTGGGTCTGGAAGAACCAAGAGTTCTACATCCTGATCTGAAGGCAGCCAGAAAGAAGCTGTCTTTCCATACCAGGTAAAGCTTGAGCAGAACTTCCTTCAATAGGACCACACCTATTCCAACAAGGCCATAGCTCTTAAGAGTGCCACTTCCCATGGGCCAAGCATATTCAAAACACCACAATTTGTTTTCTCTGTGTGTTCTCTCATAAGACACGTAAGTCTCATAACTGACTACTCATGTCAACTAAGACATGATAGACAACTATGCCTCCCTCCCTGTGACTTTCTGCAATATGCTAAGTAGACTTGAGACTTTTAGCTAATAGTCCCCACTTTCTAACTATAATTTGTACCATGACACTTATTACTGTCCAACATGCTGCTTAATTTTCTATTTATTTTGAACATTTCCAGATTAGTCTCTGCCTGTTCTAATTTAAACGTTTTGGAATACTGCATTGGGTCTAATATTGTTCTACTGCAAGCCACTTACATTGTGAAAGTGTGTACAATGAAAGTAATTAATGGATACATGCTAAAGTAAATAGAATAGTGGATGAATTTACCATTTTGTTTATTTTTGTGACATTCCTTTTTGGTCTTCTGGTTTATTTCAGCTTTCAACGTTCTGAGATAACTGCTAACAATTATCCTTTCCTAACTTTTAACTTCCTCTTTCTACCTCTGCCTATTTTGTAAGAAGACTTTGTTCATTTTTCCATCAAATGTGTGTGGCCCTTTATATTGATAAAACATAACAGGAGCTTGGGAAATGGACTGGTTGGTAAAATGCTCTCTCTGCAAACGTGGGGACTTGAGTTCAAATTGCCAACACCTGCAAAAAGTTGATTGCGTTGGCACGCACCTGAAACCCTAGAGCTTGGAGTGCAGACACCGGTGGATTCACAGAGCTTGCTGGGCCAGCCATGTTAGCCAAATCAATAAGGATTAGGCTCAGTGAGAGAGACTGTCTCAAGAAGGAAACGGAGAGTAACTAAAAGAGACACCTGACATCAAGTTCTGGTGCTGGAGCCCACTGGCAGGAATAGAGCAGCCTCTGACAGGAGAGCGAGGATTAAAGATCGGAAGGATACAAAGATAAGAGAGAGATTTGGGAGAACTGCCAGTCAATACTGCTGCAGCAGCCAGCAGCCTCGAGTTAATTTTTCATAGCCTTTTTATACCTCTCATTATCACGGGAAGCAATGCCACAAGCTGACAGAAATAATTGTTGAAATATACGTAGGACATCTGCTCTTATCCAGAGGCCTCCCTGATCCTTCAACCAAGGTCAGTAAAATGTTCAGACCCTCGCCTCGAGCCTCAAGTATATCCCCTCTTATCATTCCATGCCTCAGCAGTCTAGGAAATCTGTCAGTAGACCCTGATCTGCCTTGACTCTGCCTGGTAGGCAGATTTTTCTTCCTCTTCCTCCTCCTCCTCCTCTTTCTCTTCCTCCTCCTCCTCTTCTTTCTTCTTCTTCTTCTTCTTCTTCTTCTTCTTCTTCTTCTTCTTCTTCTTCTTCTTCTTCTTCTTCTTCTTCTTCTCCTTCTCCTCCTCCTCCTTCTTCTCCTCCTCCTTCTTCTTTTCTTCCTCTTCATCTTCCACTTCCTCTTCCCCGCCCCCCTCCCTTCAGAGAAGCCAGCCCAGCAAACAGCTTCCAACAGTCAGCCCTCCACATATGCATGCAGGTATATGCATATCTATGTGCACTTGCACTCACATGCATATATGCATACCAACACAAACATCTATACACACTCCCCCCCCAACACATAACCCCATCGTTAATTCTCACAGCATCATTCATTAAAAGGTATAAGTCATATGGTAATGGTTTTTATGTCTCTAAGAAAATGGCTGGATACTTTTATTCCATTGTTTATTTTTCTCTGAGAATGATAATTCAAATAGAAACTTCAAGTGGATTAATAGTTCTAACCAACCCTAAACTGCTTCATCTTTTAGATTAACTTAAGGAGGTTGGGCTCATTTTACTAATTTAATTATCTTCCACTTTTCAGCCTATAGACATAAAAGTTCAAATGCTAAATCTGAGCTCTTAAAATATACCTGTTTTATAATTGAATGGTTAATAATCAACTATAGCCAAGAATGGTGACATATACTTTTAATCTCAGCATTCAAGAGGCAGGAGCAAGTGGACCTCTGTGAATTCAAGGTCAGCCTGGTCTACATAGTGAGTTCTAGAATGGACATGGTTTCCTAGAGAGAGCATATGCATTGGTGGTGTAATTTTATAAGTAGATTATTATTTATGCAGCCTGAGAAAAAGAAGATAGTAAAGCTGCCCTAAGGAAACAGATTCTATACCGTTTTACAGATTCTGGTTTTTGATATTCTAGTTTAGTAAGAATTGATAGGATTAATTTGCCTCATGTTATATTTAACATGAGCTGAATTTTTTTTTCTTTAGAGAAAGATGAATGAGAAAGATGATTTTGTGATTCAAGGAGGGTCTTTTAGGTCGTGATTAGAGAGTAGCAAACTACTTTGAACCAAAGAAATTATTAATTCATCTTATGTAAACTACAGTCACACATGTATTATATCAAAGAGAATTACCACAGGATATTAAACCTGATGGACCCTGTTATAGTGTGTGGTGTGTGTGTGTGTGTGTGTGTGTGTGTGTGTGTGTGTGTGTGTGTGTGTGTGCTGAAACAGTAAGTCCAGATATTAACAAGTAGAGCCTTTAAGAGGTGATTAGGTCAAAGGAATAAAGTCTTCATTAATAGAATAAGTACTTTTTAATAAGAGCATAAAAACTGATGTTGTTCAAAGCATTTACTCTTCATGTGGGTCTCAAATTCCCAGGGGATAACTAAAAACAGGCTAAAACCCTGACAGCTCTGTCTCATTGGCTCTGGGTTATTTGCTTCTAAATGTTTGTTCATAGATCCCTTAGCTTTCCCCTCTCTTGCAGAAATAATCAGTCAAGGGTTCTCAGTCTCTCTCTCTCTCTCTCTCTCTCTCTCTCTCTCTCTCTCTCTCTCTCTCTCTCTCTCTCTCTCTCTCTCTCTGTGTGTGTGTGTGTGTGTGTGTATGTATCCATGTCTCTATGTTGTCTGACTCTCAACCTCTCTCTGACAGAGAATTGATAAACATGTTGTGCTATGTCTTACAGCCCCACTCCCTTGCATCTTTAAGATAAGTACTAACCTCTGTGCCTCTTAGCAGATGTTACAGGCCAGACTAAGTCACCTGATACGAAGTTTACCTACCCCATTGAAAACCCATAAGAATCAGAATCGTTCTCTTTGTCCCTGTTCTCTAAATTTGAAGGCCCTCTGTTGACTGCCAATAGCTATGATGCTATCTTTCCTGGTGGTCTATAAACTAAAGGTCCCATTTCTACATTTACGATGTCACTGCACTGTCTGTATTCCAATATTACAATTCTATCTGTCGCTTCCTTTGGAACCCCATTTTGCTACTTATGGCTTAACTCAGTGTCTGTGTTTTAAAGGGACTTGTATGCTCTGTTTCTCACTTTAGAGTCCCTATCATGCTACACATGATGGCCATCTCTCCTAATACATTCCCTTTTTAGATCAAAAGAAAACCCTCTCTCTCTTCAAGGACCCATCCTGCTGCCCATGGTATGATGTTCTCTCTCTCCTCATTGCTCTCCTGCTTTGAGGCCCAGTCATTAGTGCCCAAAGTAATAAGCCTTTGTCTCTTAAAAAAACTTTATTCTGAAGGGTAATTGTGTGTCATCTCCAGTTTAGGATTCTGCATTTACAAATTATAGTACTGGTAACTTTAGACTCCAAAAACAACTTAACTGATGGATAAACATCTTGAGCTGGGAATTGAATCTGCCCTCTTTGCCACAGAGAAGCAGCCTCTGGTATCACAACATGGCCAACCTGACTAATGCCAAGATAAACACCAGACTACAGTTTGATCACTTATGAACTATCCATGCTTCTTGTCCTCTGCTTCTGCCCCATCCTTGCATAATGTAGGCGTTCATGTCAATACCCCTAAAATATAGCCCCCTTTGCCAGCCCAAAGCAACCATACTTATTAAAAAGTTATACAGCCTTTTTTCATTACTTTTATGCCATTGATTAGTGAATGCTGGTGCATAACTTTGTGGAATTTAGTGATGCTTATAATTTTGAATTTCATGCAAATTCTTTATCAGGACTCTGGCAAAATACATATAAAGGGGTCTTTAGAAAGAACCCTAGCTCCTTTTCTACCAATTGAGATCAAGCATTTGAAATCTAAAGACAGACCTGAATAGAATATCACCTCCTGACACACTCCTTTATCACTTCTAACCTTCAGAAATGAGAATAAAAACATTGTGGTTATTATTAGCTATTTAGACTACAGAATTTGTCATAGAACTACAAATTGATCAAGACATATTTCATGTTTTTTTAAAAAATTCATCACATAGTTTTTTTGCTATTATTATACTTAGGATTTTCACGACTAATGCTCTAGATTTTTAACATTTTAGTGGTCCTTTGATAATTTGATACCATTTTTTTAAAACCATAGTCACCCTCCTCAACCACTCTCAGATCCACATCCTCTTCCCTATCCACCCAACTTTGTGTCCTTTTTTAACTTTAAAACCATCAAGTCAGGCTTGTACTCTCAGATCTGCATCCTTCCATGGGAGAATGGTTTACAACCTACCAGTGGCCACACCAATAAAGGAAACTCCTGGGATCTATCAACAGCCAATAACTTCTTGGCTAAGAGGGGGACTTTGTGCCCACCTATGGAATTCTGTCTGATTGATACAAGGCTTGTCTTATGCATGCTGTCACAACTGCTGAGTTCATCCATTCAGCCATTGCCCTGCTGTGTGCAGAAAAGTTCCCTCTTTTGCAGCTGACCATTATTCTTTATCTAAAATAGAGAGCTGCATCCTATATCCTCATAGGACTGTTTTGAAAATAAATTAATTCATATGTCATATTTTAATAAGCAATGGCTGTTTCTCATTTTTCATTACAACCACACTTTGACTGTTAGTAGTATTTTATTATGATTTTCATAATGGTGATGCTTACAGCAGCTAACCCCTGATAGACCAAACAATATGAAATGACAAAATCTGGCCTAGCAAATTTCATGCTTTTCTGTTGTCATTGGTTTCATTGGGTTGGCTGGTTGGCTTTGTTCCGTTTTGTCTCTTAAAGGGATTTCACTATTTCTCTAAGTCTAGAAACTTAAGACACTTATAACAGTGCCCTGCCTTTGCTTCCTAAATCCTGGGATTATAGGCATGAGCTACTATGCGGAGCTGTCTGTGCTATGGTCTTTAGAAAATGGGTTCTTCCTTATGAGGTTTTACTTGGTCACATATGGACTATTTCTTTAAATAAAGAGATTAAGGGCAAGCAAGAATCTGTAATGTTTTGAGGTCTATTGGAACTTCATTGGCCAACAGTAGCAAAATATGCAACTTTTCTGGATACAGAGGGACAGTTGCAAATATGAACTCCCAACAGTTGTGACATCCATACATTCTGACCCTGGCTGGCATAGGTTCATGGATACCTCATTATGCAAAACTGTATTTTGTCCAGCTTTGAATGTCCCCATCGTTTTCCAGTTCCAAATTTCTTCAAAATTCCAAAGTCTTTTCTAAGCCTTAACTTAACTCTTGACTGTGAGACCTTGTCTTTTTTCTTTTTAAAGTAAAGCAATTTACATATTTTCAACATAAATGCCACAGAATACATATTTACATTCCAATAGGAGAAATGGGAGCATAGCAAGGAAAGGTTAGGCTAAAGCAAGATGGACATACACCAAACCTTGGGACATCATGTTGGGTATCTAAGATTTTACGTGGAATCATTTGGGCTAAGCAACACCTTTGAATAGCTTCACTCCTCCAGCTATGTTCCCTGATGCACATATGGTCTATAGCAGTACATCTTTATTGTCAATTTGACTGGATTTTAAAATCAACTAGGCGGCACACTTCAATGTGTTCTATGAGGGTGTGTCTGAGAAGTTTAACTGAAATGGAAAACGTCTGCTTTTGAATGTAGTCAGTATCATCCTATGGGCTCAGTCATAGAATGAATAAAAAGGAAAAAAAGAGAACAGACTATAGCTCTCATCAATCTTTGCTCCAGAATGGTGGATGTAAATGAACCCGTGGCCTCATGCTATGGCTGCCACATTTTCAACACTGGGATAGACTCTGTGCCTTCAAATCATGATCCGAACTAATATTTTTCTTCCAGATTATCTTCACTGAGCATTTTTGTCAGTGCTCCAAAAAATAATTAATGCATGGCACCTCTTGTATCTACTCACTTGATGCCTCCAGGTTTCCTCAGTGAACACTATATTTCCAATGTCTGACATCTCCAATATCTTGCACGGTGCATGTCTGCTTTGGCTTCAATTTCCTAGCCTCACACAATAGCCTCAAAGACTCTCTGTGCTGATACCTCTACCAATGCCATTTGATACTTTCTTTATTATTTCTTATCTATAGTAAACCTTAATTTTCAATAAAATGTTTGTTCCCATTCTTTCTTTCTTAAATATTACCTTAGACAGTCATTTGCCTTTCCATATCTATCTTAGAATACTAAAAAAACCTGTAGGAAGTGATTATGTCTTTATTTCTATTATTAGTAACTTTAGTTTTTATTATTCATTCATCTTTATATTAGGATATACATGTTTAACATAATTTGTCATTAATTATAGTTTGCCGTATAACAAAGAAGATTGCTGGCCTACTATTTCTTTGCTTTTTGTTTACATAAATGTTTGTGAATTTTTTTCATCTTCAAATGACTAATGTTTAGATCAGCTAGTTTTGTATATCCTGCTTTTGAAGTATTGCTTTCTATTACTAATATTTATTTCTCTGATCCTGCTTTTATTGAGCTTTCTTTATTGATGATTTTGTAAGATGAGTCTCAACTTGAGTCTAAATCTACATCCTGAGCCTCTGTCCTTATTAGATCACACTACTCCATACCTAGCTGTCCAGCTGTCTTAAGTTCTCTCATATTATCAAAATTTAATTCAATGTAACTTTCCTTAGTCCTGAAAGCTACATCCCAGAATTTTAAATAACTATTATTCATAAGTCCTGACTTCTTTGACTTCTGTTTCCTAGCGTAGTTTCATAATAGAAACTATCTTTTCTTCCCTGCTAGAGTTATAAACCTCAAGGCTAATTTTCTTTGCAGGAATTGATGAACTAGCCATCATCTCTTATCTTTGGTGATGTAGAGCCCAGATAGTTTTCAGCTTTAGTACACATTTACTACTGTGCACTTCCACTGACTCTAGTCCACTTAGATGTTTATCACAGTTTATGACCTATATGCATTCTTTAAATATCCCATAGTTTATCAACCATGGCTATGTGGAGGTAGAGAGCCCAGTAAAATGCCTGCATAAACAAACCTTCAGCACTTCTGAGGCAAGTGTTTCAAAGGTTATGTTTTTGTTAAGTCTCATTCTTAGAGAGTTAAGTGAGAGGAAAAAAATTAAAAATCAAACATCATTTAAAGTTACTACACATAAGTGGAGTCAGTGCTCCAAATCTTATTCAAGATTCACATAATAGGTAGGATTTCAGTCTCCATCGCTATAATATACATTCAGTATTTGACTCAGGGGTTTAAAAAGGCAGATAATTTTTCTTCTTACTATATCTTCAATTTTTCAGTCTACGTTATACATCTCATCTCAAAAGGAAAAAGGAAGTTGGTCACAACTGATTTTACTTTCTCATAGTGACCACTAATGGCAGTGAACCATCCATGTTACAATTGAAAAAACAAACTTCTTCCCACAGTGCATCATCTTCAGTTTCCAGTCTCTCCTCTGGAAATGGCTTTCCCTCAGCAGATAACAACCTCTTTGAAAGAAAATATGGAAAGATCTTCCATGCTCATGGATTGGCAGGATTAATATAATAAAGATGGCCATTTTGCCAAAAGCAATCTACAGATTCAATGCAATCCCCATCAAAATTCCTACTCAATTTTTATAGAGATAGAAAGAGCAATTTGCAAATTCATTTGGAATAACAAAAACCCAGGATAGCGAAAACAAAAAAGTAAAAGACACTGTCATTAGGACAAAATGGCAACCAACAGATTGGGAAAAGATCTTTACCAATCCTACATCTGATAGAGGGCAAATATCCAAAATATACAAAGAACTCAAGAAGTTAGACTCCAGAGAGCCAAATAACCCTATTAAAAAATGGGGTACAGAGCTAAACAAAACATTCTCAGCTGAGGATTACCAAATGGCCAAAAAGCACCTAAAGAAATGTTCAACATCCTTAGTCATCCGGGAAATGCAAATCAAAACAACCCTGAGATTCCACTTCACACCAATCAGAATGGCTAAGATCAAAAACTCAGGTGACAGAAGATGTTGGCAAGGATATGGAGAAAAAGGAACACTCCTCCATTGTTGTGGGATTGCAAACTGGTACAATCACTCTATAAATCAGTATGGAGGTTCCTCAGAAAATTGGACATTCCACTACCTTAGGACATAACTATACCTCTCTTGGGCATATACCCAAAAGATGTTCCAACATATAACAAAGACACATGCTCCACTCTGTTCATAACAGCCTTATTTATAATAGCCAGAAGCTTGAAAGAACCCAGATCCCCTTCTGCAGAGGAATGGGTTCAAATAATGTGGTACATCTATACAATGGAGTAGTACTCAACTATCAAAAACAATGACTTCATGAAATTCATAGGCAAATGGAATGAACTAGAAAATATCATCCTGAGTATGGTTACTCAATCACAGAAAAAGACACTTGATATGCACTCATTGATAAGTGGATATTAACCAAAAAGCTCAAATTACCCAAGATGCAATCTACAGACCACAGTAAGCTCAAGAAGAAGAATGACCAAAATGCAGATGCGCCCACTCCTTAAAAGGGGGAAAATATTCATAGGAGGGGATATGAAAGCAAAGTTTAGTGCAGCGACTCAAGGAATGGCCATTCAGAGCCTCACACACATGTGGCCCATATATATACAGTCACCATAACTAGATAAGATTTAAGAGGCTAAAAAATCATGCTGAAAGGGACTGGATATAGATCTCTCCTAAGAGACACATCCAGAGCATGTTTAATACAGAGGTCAATGCTAGCAGCAAACCACAGAACTGAGAATAGGACCCCCTCCGGGGGAATTAGAGGAAGTATTAAAAGAGTCAAAGGAGCTTGCAACCCCATAAAAACAACAATGCCAACCAACCAGAGCTTCCAGGGACTAAACCACTACCTAAAGATTACACATGGACTGACCCAGGACTCCAACTGCATATATAGCAGAGAATAGCCTTGTTGGGGCACCAGTGGAAGGGAAAACTCTTGGTCTTGCCAAGGTTGGACCCCCACTGCAGGGGAATATGGGGGAGGGCAACAAGGGGGATATATAGAGGGAATACCTGTGTGGGGGGGGAGGGCAGAGAGTAGGGGCTTATGGACAGGAAACCAGGAAGGGGAATAATCTTTGAAATGTAAGTAAAGAAATATATAATAAAAAATTTAAAAAAAAAGAAATAGGCTGGAGTATGGGGTGTGGATGGATGGGTGGGTTGGTAGGTGGGTGTGTTTCACTTAAAAGGTTAGTTTCAGCTAAGAAAGACAGTAGCCTATACTAATTCTCACCTCATCATACATCAAAAGTCTTGGAAACTAGTCCATCATATACATTGGATAAAATTCTTATTGTCTGAACCAAGACTACATATGTGAATGACTGTTTTGATCCTAGTTCTTTTTACTCTTTCTAATTTGCTGTTTAGGAGAAGGCACTCGTGTTGCAAAATGTAAGAATCATTACAATGTGGGACAGGTTGATGCTGCCAAAAATTATGGCAACCACAATAAAAGAAAACATATACATTGTATGTTAGCTGAGACACAGATTTTCTGTAACAGAGACCAATTAATTATTAACTAGGTATCAGGCTTGCATTGAGGTGATGACTTCTAACTTTTTTCACATTCATAAGTGCCTTGACATCATTCCCATGTGTAAGGACATTATTCTATTTTTTGACGTTTTACTAACTTTCTGAGTTAATTTAATGTGTTTTCTTTAGAAACCTCAAGAAACTCTTGTTGGTTTAAGCAAATATTTATTTATTAGGATATATGTTATATATCCTATTTATTTAATAAATAAAATTATACATTTCATTCTATTTTTCTATTCATATGATACTCGGATTTCCCATAAAACTCTGCCTAGCTGCCTCTTGGCCTGGAACCCAGATCTCTTCAGATGATGTTGCTTCAGTGAAGACTGGAATGTGCTCACCACCACATCCCTGTCTGACTTGCACAGCAGTTTCCTGATGAAACAAAACTCTAGAAAGTGCATCATAATTTTTCATAAAGAAATAACTACAGCAATAAACTGTACTCAGTAGAAAAAAAGAGAAAAACAGGGAAAAATGATCAGCACTGTGACACAGTACACTAGGTGACACTTTTACAGTCATGTATTAAAATGGCTTTCTTAAACTTGCTACAGCTTTAGAGCCATCCTTCTTCCATTCACATAAAACCATCATGGTATCAAGAAATTTGTGGCAGTTCTCAGGAAAAGTTACTGTATGAAAACTCCAGATGCTCTAACGTAGCTGCAAAGATTTTTGAAGTTTAATGCATTGTGAAAAATAAGGAAGTCATAATTAATGTAATAAAATAAATCAATGCTTGCTATATACTTCATCACATTTATTTGCAGAACAATTTTTATTAAGAACATATGACATTCGGATTTACATGATTGGAGGGATGAAATAGGAGGAGATTAAGTAATAATTTAACTATTTGTAAGCAAAGTGAATTAGGAAAATACATGATTAGTAAAACTTTTAAGTTTAACATATACATAATTCATATATTTGAGTTATTTTCTTCATATATATGTATTATATAAAGATATACATATACAGAGATATGTGTATATGGAGATTTAATATATTTAAATATATCACTGAAATACAGAAATAGGAAGGAACTTGCTGATAACTAAAATATAATGAAACCAGGTAATAAGAAGCAAAATAAGTGTGTCAAATCTAGCTTCCATGATGATAATTTCTGCCTAATTTGGGGGTGCCCACCCCTGACATTGCCTGGAGGACAGGAAACAGAGACTGAACAGAACCAAACACAACTGGAAAAAGGGAAAAAGTCAATGAAATGATTTGCAGTGATATTATGCTGAATTCATAGATTGGTGCCTAACCAATTGTCATCAGAGAGGCTTCACTCAGTAACTGATGGAAATATATTCAGATACAGAAACAAACATTAGGCATGGCTTAAGAAATCCCACAGACATAGAGGAATAGTTGTAGGTGCCAAAGGGGTCAAGGACAATACAAGAAATCCACAGAATCAATTAACTAGGGCTCAAAGGGATTCCCAGAAACTGAACAGAAAATCAGGGATCCTGCATAGGCCTGGCCAAGGCCCTCTGTGTAAATATTGTGGTTACATAACTTTGCCTTCTTGTGGGGATTCCTAAGTATGGAAATGGCAGCTGTCTCTGACTGTTTTGCCTCCTTTTGGGACCCTTTCCCTCCTACTGGGTTGCCATGTCCAGCCTTACTATGAGGGGAGGTGTCTTGTCTTATTGTAACTTGATATTCTGTTTGGTTTATATCCCTAGTACTCATGCCCCTTTCTGAAGGTCTCTAATTTCTGAAGGTAAATTGCATTGGGGCGTTGAGAGATGGGGACTGAGAAGAGAGAAGGGAGCAGAAACTGCTGGAGTATAATCTATGAGAGGAAAATTTTTTCTTGATTTCTTCAACCGCACACATACACATACACAAATGTATTTTGATTATCTTGATTTCCTCGGTGTCTCTTACTATGTCCCCCTTTTCATTTCTAATTTTATTAATTTTTATTAATTGGCATATTCTCTCTCTACCTGTCAGTTAATGGGAAAAGGGCTTGTCAATCCTATTAACATCCTTAAAGAATCAATTCTTTTTTCAGTCATCCTTTGTACTTCTTTTCGTTTGTTTCTATTTTATTGATTTCAGTGAAGTTTGAATATTTCTTTTGAATATTTTATTTATTTACATTTCAAATGTTATCACCTTTCCCAGTTTCCCCTTTGCAAACCCCTATCCCATCCCCCCACCTCTGCTTTGATGAGGGTGCTCTACCACCCACCCACTCCCACCTCATTGCCCTGGCATTGCCCTACACTGGGGCATCAAGCCTTCACAGGACCAAGGGCCTCTTCTTCCACTGATGCCAGGTAAGTACATCCTCTGCTACATATGCAGCTGGAGCCATGGGTCCATCCATGTGTACTCTTTGGTTGGTGATTTAGTCCCTAGGAACACTTGAGGGTCTGGTTGGTTGATATTCTTGTTCTTCCTATGGGGTTGCAAACCCCTTCAGCTCCTTCAGTCCTTTCTCTACCTCCATCAAGGTCCCTGTGCTCAGTCCAGTGGTTGGCTGCAAGCATCCACATCTGTATCTGTCAGGCTCTGGCAGAGTCTCTCAGGAGATGGCTATATCAGGCTCCTGTACCACTCAGCTATTAAAAACAATGACTTCATTAAATTCTTAGTCAAATGGATGGTACTAGAAAATATCCTGAGCGAGGTAACCCAGTCACAAAATAACACACATGGCACGAACTCATTGATAAGTGGATATTAGGCCAAAAGCCCAGAATACCCATGCCGTAATTCACAGACCACATGAAGCTCAAGAAGGAAGAACAAAGGAAGGCTGGATGCTTCAGTCCTTCTTAGAAGGGGTAACAAAATATTCATAGGAGGTAGAGAGTGGGAGGATCTTGGGAGGAAGAGAAAAGGAGGAGAGGAAGAAGAGGGTGTACGGTCAGGTATGGGAGGAGACAGGGGTAATATTCCTTTTCTACTCATTTTGGGTAGGATTTCTTCTTTTGGTTCTAGAGCTCCTGAGCATGCTGTTAAGTTACTAGTATGATATCTCTAATTATTATTATTTATATGTAATCAATTACTTAGTGTTATGCATTTGTCTTTTAGAATCACCTCATTGTGTCCCATAATTTTGGGTATGTTGTGTATTCATTCATTCAATCCTAGAAAGTCTTTCTTTTTTCTTTTGTAATTTCTATGTTGACCCATTGTTTGGTTTGGAGCATTTGTGAACTCTGTTGTTTCTACTGTTGTTGATATTTCACCTAGGCATCTGGGTTTTTAGATGCTGATATTCTTGCCTTCGATGGGTGTGTGTTTTTGTTTCTTGGTTCCTGTTGCCCTCTCTGGTTCCTAGGAGAGTGTGTTGGCTGTGTGTTGTGGGGACTGAGAAGAAATGTTGGAGGAGATGGTGAACCATTGGAAATGGCAGTCAGAGATGAAGAGGAGACGGCAGCAGGTGTTCTGTTACAGAAATGATGGTAAGACTGTATAAATGAGGTTAGAAGCGGAGATAGGGAAAGATCTGCAATTACCTTGTCTGCCTCTCTAGCCAGAGTTGTCTAATGTAGGGGTTTTTATTAAAGAATATTTTGATATGGAGACATTATTTTAATATCTACATTGATAATAAGGGTGCCAAGGAATAGCTTCAACTTGGAGAGGGGTTCTGAGAGAAGGGAGAAGCAAAACAAATGACTTGAAGTTAAATTGTAGGTCCAAGTGATAGCCTATGTTCTGATTGATGCAGCTTTCCAGAAAGTTCTCTCTCAATGTATGTTCTGTTCTGTTCAAGAGAACTTTCTCTTGCTATTCTAAAACCCTCTCTGGATAGCTCATTTCTTGCAGATCAAAAGCCCAGTTCTTATTTAAATATCAACTCAGTCATTACTGCTGATTCTTTTTTGATTATCCCATGGATCAGTATCCCATGACCCCAGGCCCTTGATTCGTAGAAAGAAACAGTAGGCACAAACACAAACAATAAGATAGCTGGGTGAAACCCCACCCTAAAATTACCATTCTGAACCAACTTGGACATAAATTGCCTCTGTCCTAGGCTGACCTTCAACTCAGGAATCCACCTGCCTTTGTAAGCATAAATAAAAATATTTAGCTGGGTGGGGTCTTGCCTTGTAATCACCACTCCCTAAACCTCTTTATTTTATTCCTTAGTATCTTTCTGACAAGCTGTCTCATAGTACATCTGCCTCTGTTCCTTTAGATCTGTGAAGCTCCTTATACAATTCATATTGAAATCCTTATATTTTGCTTAAATGAGAAGTTATATATTTTAACTCATATTTTCAATATTTTTCCCACAGCCTTAAGGTCTGTCCTAAAGGTCACAGCATTCTACCATTTTGCTGAGACACACACACTTGCCTCCAAACTTGTGCTGACTCTCATTATCATGGAGTTACTACCCTGTCAGAGAGGACATTCCTTAAAGAGAAACATCAAAATATATACACTATTATACAAACAAGCCTTCCTCCCACAACAATGATCAATACTTGTAGAGACTCATAATTGAGAAGTCATGGATACTTGTATGCATATGGGTGGCATCCAAAAACTAAACAAGTCAGAGAAAAAGACATCCATTTATAGGATACTATATTGGCTAACTTATTGAAACAGATGATAAAGCCCTAGAGTAATTCATATGAATAATTTAAAACAAATCAGTATAATCAAGTGTACTCATTCCTAAAAACAAAAAAAAATGGAAATCATTTACTTGCAGCAGCAAAAATTAAACCTAAACATACATCTATTATACATATCCCTTCTCACTGTGAGCTCCGAGGGTTAACCTAGTACAAACAGATCAAAGGATCAGCCTTGCATTCAAAGATCTGTAAAACAAATCTAGAAGAGTAAGAAGAGTAACATAAGACAAAATAACTAAATGTCACATGTATATAAAGATGGGGTGCCAGCTGGCTGGTTTGAGAACATTTGTCCTTAGTAACATTTTGTGGAGGACTATAAATAACCAGATATGGTGGGGGAGAAACACCAGTTTGGGATTAGTTAGTATTAAGACACTATTACATTCGAGTCAAATATTCAGTTTAACACATAAATCTGACATAAAGGAGGAGGACATGAGGAATGGGTATTTGGGCCACAGGGAATGGTATGATTACCTTAGAACTGAATAAAGAGAACAGAGTATGGAAGGCTGGTCTCTGAAGACCACACTAAGATGTTGAGAGATAAGAAGGCAATGACAGAATTTCACTAGGATCTCAGGATTCCTGGCCCTGGTGCACACATGCCAAGTCAGCCCTGTTTGTCATGGGGTCTGTGAGTCTGATCACATTTTACACCCTGATTTAGACTACAGCCTGTGAAAAGGGTGGAGGTGTTTGGTAAAATTAAGTTCTTCAATCCATAGACTTACCATTAATCAGAAAATTACTTCTTTTGTGTGATAAAGCTCTGAAGGGAATCCAAGCCACCTCTGAGACTTATGTGAAATATTTTCTTGTTGATCTTGAAGATAGTCTGTTATGTTGTATGAAGGATTGGTGAGAGCTACATAGCAACATCATGATGTCAGCTTTAATATTATGTACCCCTAACCTGAAAGGCCACACTCATGGAGCTTCAATGAATAGATTATGGCTCTATAAGTGACTGTCAAAGAGGATTCTTCCCCGGTCAAGCCTCCAAATAAGAACTCATCCTCACGAACACTTTAATTTCAACCTGGTGAAACTTGCAAACTATATTTTTAACTTAGAGAAGTGTCAAAATAATAAACTGGTGTTATTTTAAGACACAACATCTGTAACAATTTGTTACACAGCAATGAGAAAATAAAATGCAGAGTACAATCGTTACTTTTATAGTGTTTTGATAAAGCACCAAGACCAAAGCAACTCATACACATGTTTAACTGCCGAAGGCTTAGAGTCCACGGTGGGAGAATGAGCACTTGGGGGCAGATAAGCTGTTTCCTGGACTCAAACTATGAGCACTGATAGGGAAAATAACATAAGCCTTTTGAAACCTAAGAGCTCCTCCAGGGCCATGCCTACTTCAACAAAGCTTCACTGCTAATCCTTCCCAAATAGTTTCACCAACGGGGCACCAAGTATTGATCCTATGAGGGTCATTGTCATTCAAACAACCACAGAGGACTTGCATATAATTCTAAGCAAAAGTCCAATGTTCAATATTCACTGTGAAAAGGGAAAGTATATAAATAAAGAATAATTTATACAGAGATTTAAAACAATTGGAATAAAAATGAAACTCACAGAAGACAATGATGTGAAAAGGCATCTAAATTAGTAAATGAATAAATTAAATTCATCTAGTGTAGATTAAATAGCAGGGTATGTCTAAATGCATATATGGACATACTGATCCTTCTGTATTACAACATTGTAGACCAAATAAAAATGGAATAGATTTGTTGATAGCATTATCCTATTTTACATCCCAATTAATTATGAAGACTGTTACCCTTGCAGGATTTCCAAGACAGCATAAAAATTCTGTGGCACGGGACCGTTGACTTTCTACATAAGTAATGTTCTCAATATAAATGATAACTTGTGCATTTTACAAATTATTCCAAAGGCATACACATGTGTGTGCACATCCCTCCCCCAACACTCACACCTATAAATTATTCTGCTTATCAATCCTAATTTTTATAATTAAGTAGCACAGAAAATTATCTTGTAGGGGAATTAAAAAAATACATCTTGAAATTAAGGTGTAAGGCACTGTTTGTGTTATACTCAACAAAATATGCATCATATATTCATACATACATGTAAACATAAATATACACCAAAAAAAGCTAAGAAATTCTCCTTATACAAAGACTGAAGAATGAACCATGAGTGTAGTTAATGAAATGTACCATTCTTTAGTCATTAACAGGGTAAGTGCTAATGTATTTTGTCTGGAGTAATAATAGTTTATTGTCAAGCTTTGAAAAACTATAAGTTAAAGCCATAACTCTTGCTCTCTTTCTTAGTGGCCCCTTTTTAAAGATGGTGAAAGTGTAGTGACACAGATTTTATCCTCTAATGATCATCTCTTACATAAAACTTCAGAATGCTACTACAATCCCAGTAGCAGTGAGTGAGGACATGTTAAATGCTGGGCATACCACTTGTGTAGCACTAGCAGTGACAATTTCAGATAATGTCCTACATTCATAGAACGGTCATTTGAATTTCCAGCATCACTGAAATAGTTTCTTAGTTACAAAAAGACCTTAGCAAAGTGCTGGCATGGATGTGCAGTAAAGTGCATCTGCTGGGGAGGAGCAGGCAGTGTAACCACAGGAGTCTGTGTTTAATTTAAAAAGAGAAGCAAATGGTATCTCCATTCCGAGCACTCGTTCCCAAATCAAAATGGGTTCCCTTGAAAATAATGAAAGCCACTTTGGCAAATCTATTCCTGCAAGTTGGTAATGTGCATGTGTTTTTTTCACGATGGTTGTAAATGGCACATTTATGGAGGTTTCCAGGCTCCTAAAAAAAGACATCAAAGGCAGAGTGCACTCAAGTAAACTCGTTCTCTGAGTGGCTAGGTCTCTGCCCTATGAAGAACCTTGTGCTAATGGTACAGCAAATATCATTGAATGGCAGTTATCCTTCTTCAGTTTATTTATATTTTTTAAAAATATCATCATCTTACTTTAGGGGGACACAATACACTATTTGAATTCCTGTTGCCTGAACCAAACAGAACATGCTGGCTGTGTTAACATTTTATTGTAGTAGATAGAAAAGCATACCTTTCCCCAATAATTATTAGATTTAATGAAGAGTAAAATGATAGAAAGCTATTATTTGGATTTTTATACACAATACATTCCCATTTAAAATGTCTAGAGAATAAAATGTTCTCCTGCTACAAGGAAGAAACAACTTGTCCTGCCTATGAAAACAGTAAGAGTGGGAGGGAGAGATTGATGACATCCATACAGCATTCGTAATGTATTGTTAGCAACCATTATGTTTTTCTCTTAGTTATTGTTAGTCTTCTGTTATACACCTAATTTATAAATTTTACCTTACAATCACCATGAAGTTATAGGAAACAACTTTTATAGATCTTAGTACAGCCTGTGGCTTCAGACATACACTAGGGAACTTGAAACTCACTGCCCATGATGGATTAATTGTTGTCACTAAACAATATTGGGACACAATAAAAGAAAACTCGTGAAACAATTCAAAAATACTAAGTCACTGGGGAATTTGTTATGGTGGTTGAGCACATGGGGTAAAATTGGAGTTGACTCTGTATCCGACTTCTGATTGCAGTCGTTTTGAAAAGCTAATGCAGAAATTCTGATCTCTGCCTCTCACACTGTTACTTAAACCTCGCTATAATCCTAGCTCTCTATTATGGCTGCATTTGTTTTAAAAATAAATGAGCACAGCAGTGAGTGAGACTATTACTTTACTCTGCTGGATTTGTTATGAGGCTAAGAATTGTGAGAGACCGACACTTTGGAAAGCAGGTGCAGATTCCCAACACATCAGACTGTGTCCAGCATTACTGACGAAAAGTTCTCCCTAGCCTACCAGGCAAGCCTCGTAGATGATGTAAAATCTTCAGCTCATGCTCTCGGAGCATTCTGTGAAGAGGAATTTACAATAAGCCAAGCAAAGTCAACCGTACTGATGACTAAGGCTTTCTTCTTCCCAGGGTGGCTACAGCTAGATGGCAAAATCTCAAGGGAAGTAAGGGAGAGAGCGAATGAACAAATAGTTAATTAATACATATGGAATGTGCTAGAAAGTTTAGAAAATCATCTTATTAAGCTCCCAACTAAGTGTGTGTAAATGCGTGTGTGTGTGTGTGTGTGTGTGTGTGTGTGTGTGTGTGTGTGTGCAAGATAAAAATATTGACAGGCACGTGCATGTACACGTGCCTGCGTGGGTCTAACAAACCAATACAAAATAATTTCAGTTGACAAAACATCCATTCTAAGAAATTTAACTTCTAGAAAGTTTGGACTGCAAATATTTTCTTTCCTTAATTCCACAGAGAAAACCCCATGAAGCAAATACAGCTACTGCTTTATGAAATTTTGTGTTTCCATCCTTGCTGTATAAAATACTCGTGCATTAGGTTAATAAATAAGAAGGTCACGCACATTACAGTCAACCTTATTTAGATTACTATTGCACTTGCCCTCACAATTTCAAGACTCAGAACACAGTCTGGAAACTAGTGGTCAGAGCTCTCCCTTTTCTCCATCTCTAACCTACAACAGCTACTTACTTGTTAACATTTTGTTTCATTTCTGTTTTCTACTAAGAATGTTTTAAGTTGCCTTAAATTGCATTTCACTATATTTTTAAACATTGTTTCATGTGACCCATGCTGGTCTGGAATTTTAGTAAGTTATGGAGCCTGCAATGACTTTAAGCTCTTATCTTCCAGAATCTTCCTCCCAAATCCTGGGATTCTAAGTCTTTGCCAACATACCTAATGCACAGGGTGTTAGGGATTGAACCTGGGGTTTTGTGTACAGCTGGTAAGTACTCTACCAAGTGCGCTTCATCTAGAGTGTAGATACATTTTTTTAATTGAAAATAGATTCTTCTCATCTAGTCTCCCTTCCTCCACTCTTCCCAACTTTCCTTCCTCCTACCCTCTCTCTAGATCCACTCCCTCTGTGTTCTCTCTTTAAAAAAAAAAGTGCTGGCCTCTAAGAGACAAACTGGACAAAACAAGACACAGTAAGGAGAGAGCCAAATGGAAGGAAAATAATCTGAGGGGCAGGCATATGAGCCAGAGGTACCCACACCCACATCCACTGGTAGGAGTCTCATGAGAACACCAAGCTAACATCCATAACGTATATGCAGAGGATCTGGTACAAACCCAGGCAAGCCCCATGCTTGCCACTTTATTCTCTGTCAGGCAATATGATCCCTGCTTAGCTGGTTTGGTGGGGCATGTTGTCCTCTATCACCTCTGACTGTCTTCCCTTCCCCTCTTCCATGGAGTTATTGATCTTAGAGGTGGAACAGCAATAAAGATCTCCAATTTAGACACTATCCACATAATGACTGGCTAAGGGTCTCTGCATCCATTTTCAAATGCTGCCGGGGGAAGTCTCTCTGACAATGACTGGACAAGGCACTGAGCCGTGAGTATAGCAGCGTATCACTGGGGATCATTTCATTGGTTTTTATCCAGACATGTTTGATTCTGCCCTAGGTCCCTAGACTATGCAGTCTCTGGTGCCTGGTCATATAAGTAGTGTAGGACATGGGTTCTGTCTTGCAGGCGGGCCCCAGGTTAAACCAAATATACCTATTCAAATAGACTTTTTATGAAAGAAAACTCCTTTTTCATCCTATGTTTTCCTGTCTTGATGTGTTCTTATGCAGTCCAGTACACTATCCTCATTATGACAGCATAATTAACATTATTAACTCAGATGACCAAAAGATGATATTTGTAAATTTACCCTGATTTTTAGATAAAGATGGGAGGAGTATCATCAGACTTCCTTTCTACTAGATGAAAATCTGGGAAATAAAATTAGAGGAGAAATTGTTGTTTAACAAACATGAAATATGTACTTGGAGTAATTACAGAATAACCTATACTGATTTTATTGACCATTCTCAGTGATTAGCTCTCACTAAACTCTTATGTGCCCATAATCCCCAGTCAGGTAGTATTCATTTCAGCTTATAGGTGAGGGACCTGGGGGAGAGGGACTTTATATACTTCCCCAGGCCTCAGGTATAAGAGGAAAAGCAGGAAATCAAACTTAGGCAACTTGACTCCAGTCTCTGCAATTTTAACCAGACATAACACTGTCTCATCCCACCAAGAACAGCGATAGAATCAGCCATAAGTCTCCAACTCAGCGTTCAGTAATAAAAGAAAGTTACACCTTCCTTTATTATAGCAAAAGAAAACAGATTGCTTATATGTTGATATCATCAGAAGAGTTCTGAGTTTCTGCTCTCAGCGGATCTGCTGTGGTACATTTGATAACTTTGCAGAATCCAATAACGGGAAGGACAGAGGGAACATCAGATTCGGAATTGATGTAGGTGGTCAGTGGAAAGCACAATAATAAAACATTTTATCATCTAGAGTAATAAACACTATATAACATCAGGGTGGGGTGTGTGTGTGTGTGTGTGTGTGTGTGTGTGTGTGTGTGTGTGTGTGTGCTGTGAATGTGTGTCTTGAAGGGCTGAATATCTCTCCTTTGATGCGTTTTCTTCAGCATCCAGCTTCGCATTCAAATCTGCAAAGATGCTCAAGGCGAAGAGTGTCCTTTCAATTGATCAGTTTATTACTGTGGAGAACATTTTTCGTTCATCATATAGAACATTTTAGGAATAAGAGTGTGGAGGAGAGAGGTGCAACATTCAGAGAATGTTCACAAAACTCATCCAGCTGCAGCACAAGATGCTTTCCAGATTCTCAAAGCCACAATCTGAGGTTTGTTGGAGCAATCAGCAACCATGCTAAAATGTGGCATCCAGTGGCATGAAATAAATGTCCTTTATTCCTAAAGTAACATATGCCAAGCAGGAGATCTGTGTGGTGTACTTCGGGGCACAGTATGTCTGCACACAATGGCTCCAGGTTGTACTAATAATTCGAGCTCAGCTATTATGCTCTAAAGAGCTCTGACCTAATTTTGCTTATAACCATTTCAGGCAAATCTGACTAGTCACCCTGGGCATATGCCTGATGATTTATCTTTAGTAACAAGGAGCTGGGAATAAAACTGTTTGTCAAGCTTGTTGTGTCTTCTACTACTGCGGTACCAGACTCTTAGAAATTCCTTTTCACACTAGAATGAAGAGCAAGCCAGTAGATTAGACAAAAAAAGAGCAAGGACATTAGACCAAATTCTAGAGGTATTTTAATACCTCTGTAGTTGCTTTACTATTAGACCCTATTGGCTCAAGATCTATTTTTTTTTCTTTTATGGTGATAAAAATATAAGAGGCATAGGGAAACATTGTGATACAGAAAAGTTCAAATTCTTAAAAAGTGTTGGTATCTTATTTCTGCAAAGCATAGTATTATCCACCCTGTGAACTGCAGTCCCATTTATTTATTAGTTTTACATGAACAGTGTTTGATTTAAGATATGAGTATATTTTAATCCATGACACATGATATCCAGTTGTTCTCAAAGATCAACTGGACCCAGTTGCCTAGGCCACATTCAGATAGACTTGCCATGATTAAATGTAACCATTTAAACCAAGTGATGCAAATCACCATGGCCAAGAGCAGCTTCACCAGCTCTGCATAAGAAGTAACTTAGCTGAAGAGTTAGACGGCTCAGTAACTAAAGAACAGGCTGCTCTCCTAGAGGATCCACGTTCAGTTCACAGCACCCACATCAGGCAGCTCATAACTCCTACAACTCCAGGGTTCTTCTCTGTGTTTCTGGCCTCTGCAGGCAGCCCTCCCCAACATAAACATATGCACAGTCACACATATAAAAACAAAATAAAATTGAAATAAGTAGTTATGAAAATCCTGTTTAAAAACCACTGTACTCTATTTTACATTGATGGATACAGGCCCAGTGCATGTATCCATCACTCAGAGGATGACTTGTGGGAGCTAACTCTTTCTTTTCAAAATGGCAGCTCCGGAAATAGAATGTGATATGCCTACACTGACATCCTTCTCTTTTACCTGCTAAGCAATCTCCCCATTTTCTAGTGTGCTCTGTTTATATGCCAAATGTCATGCTACACAAATAACTAAGAGAGATACCCATTTTTATTAGCAGTGGTCACCTGAGCTGTGTTCGTGGTTCTCAGTGTTGGCTGAACAGGAGGCTCACATGCACAGCTTTAAAATTTATATTATTTTAAATTATATTTTTTATTTTAAATTGTATGTATCCAGGTCTCAAGCAACACTGCTGGGCCATTAAAGAAAGAAAAATTTTGAGGTAGGTTCAATTATTTACTTCTATTTTAAGAATGTTAAAAAATAGCCATTAATTCTGCTATGGTTTCACTGGAGAACAAAGTTAAACTCATCACATTCTCCTGAGGATCAGAATGAACTTCCATGTGTAGACAATTGCACAAGGTGTCCAATTTGATCATCTTTTAAATACTATTTCTAGCTATCAGATTACCCAAGATACAATCCACAGACCACATAAGTTCAAAACAAAGGATGACCAAAGTGTGAATGCTTCAGTCCTTCTTAGAAGGGGGAACAAAAATATTCATAGGAGGAGATATGGAGTCAAAGTTTGGAACAGAGACTGAAGGAAAGGCCATCCAGAGACTGCCCCACCTGGGGATCCAGCCCATATCCATACAGGCACCAAACCCAGACAATATTGCTGCTGCTAAGAAGTGTATGCTGACAGGAGCCTGATTTAGCTGTCTCCTGAGAGACACTGCCAGAGCATGACAAATACAGAAGCCGACTCTCTCTCTCACACAGACAACTATTGAATTGAGAACTGGGTCCCCACTGAAGGAGTAAGAGAAAGGATTGAAGGAGCTGAAAAGGTTTGCAACCCCATAAGAACAACAATACCAACTAACCAGAGCTCCCAGGGACTAAACCACCATCCAAAGAATACACATGGACAGACCCATGGCTCCAGCTGCATATGTAGCAGAGGATGGCCTTGTTGGGCACCAATGGAAGGAGAAGCCCTTAGTCCTGCCAAGGTTCAACCCCCCAGTGTAGGGGAATGTCAGGGCGGGGAAGCAGAAAGGGGTAGGTGGTTGAGTGGGGGAACACCCTCATAGAAGAAGGGCATGGGGAATGCAATAGGGGGTTTATGGACAGGAAATAGGGAAAGGGGATAACATTTGAAATGTAAATAAATAAAAATAATCCAATAAAAAAAGAAAAAAGAAATAAATATTATTTCTGGTGATGTTGCTTCCTTGTTTCAAATGATACCCTGATACCTTCAGCTGAAAACAATATTTTCTGGGGTAGCAAAGAGAAATATCAATATCTTTTGTACCAAGACTATATAGTACCACATGCCAGAACCAGAAATCACTATTCTACTCTGTAAGTCCTGATAAGACATGTGAGAGTCGATCAATTTTTTATCCTGATAGTTCAAGTCACGAATGTCGCCTTGCTGCACTATCAAAATTAAACACAGAAATCACAAATGAACTCTGCTCACCTCCAAAACCACCAACCTTCTCGTTGGAAACCTTAGGGAGACTAGAGCCAAAATATGGCTTCTCCACACCCTCACAGATCACTTGGAACAGAGTCACATTGGTCTGTTCCTTTTAGACAGCCTTAAAAGGTATTTGCCTTGCTTATTCTCCATACTCCATAAGCATGCTTAGCAACAGAAACAAATAAATATTCCCAGAAGTCCAAAGTCACTACAAAAAATAAATTGCAAAAAAGAGAAATGGGAAGCCGGTGTGCCTCTGTCTCTCTGTTAATAGCACAGCCTTTTCTAAGTACACTTATAATAGTGAATTTACAATTAAATGATAATCGGCAACTGTATTCATTTCCTAGGTCCGTCATGGGTATGTACCACAACTATTATGCTTAAAACAATGGAAATGTCATATCTCAGAATGTAAAGGCCAAAGGCCCAGAATCAAGACATGAATAATGGTTAGTTTTGTGTTGAAGCACCAGGAAAATTTCTCTGCTGACTTTGAGGTTTACTGAAATCTCAGGAGTCCCTTGTCTTGTGAGTGCATTGTTCTGCTAGTGTCTTCACATGATGCACTCCCTGTATGTGCCTCTGTCTCCACATGGCCTTGCTACTGACTTAGGATGCACTTTAATCCAGTATGACCTATATTAACTTGTCTGCAGCCACTAAGATTATTTTCTCCATGAAGGTCATAATTACTTATCTGTAGGAATAGAGGTTAAGACTTCAATAAATATTTGGAGGGGGAAAATTCAACTAAAAATGCATCACTCCATCTGTTACACCATTGAAACTGCAGCCATATCTCTCTGCCTTTGAGTAAAATAATCAACATTCCATTTATTTTCTAAATGCAGTCACATCCAATCCAAATAAAGTGAAAGGAATTCATCAGATTTAATCAGTCTGCTTGCTCACTTATGGAAAACTACAGTAATTAAATAGGATAGAATACATACATGTTTATGCATGATAGGAACATTATAGAAACTACTTATAGAGCAATTTTATCAGGATTTCATCCCATTTTCAAGAAATGAACCATATGGCAAACAGGACATTTGAAAGGCATGCTCATTGCCTGAGAGCTACAGGAAAATCGTTTACATAAAGTCCAAACTCTAGATTATTTGAAATTCTTTCACTTGGTGCTTTATGTTTTCCTTTTCCTTTAGTCATTTCCGAGTTATGTAAGTGTACCAGGGTCACAGAAGTGCCTCATTTCACAGTTTTCCTTGGAAGCAAAGAGCAAACAGAAACTCTACTTCTGTCTTTATGCCAATCCAAATCATCTTGTCTACTATGAGATTAGTATTCGTGTTCCTAGTTCCAACTGCAGGAGTTTCCAGTTATAGCACACTGTCCTTGTTTATCTTTTTTTTTAATATTCTTTCTCCTAATCTTCCTAAGCTAGGAAGAAGCCTGAGGCATCTCTAGCCAGACTCAGACTGTTTGGTTGAAGAGAGCAACGATCAAAACTTTGACAAGGGCTCATTTAGCAACACTGCTCACCTACAAGATTTATAGCTGGGTAACTGCAAATAGGGCATAATTCTGACTGCTTTGCTTGTACAAACAAGATTATTACCAAGCAATGAATTGATCTTTACTGATAAAAATTAGAGAATCCACCCCTGCCATGTAAACTTAACTGTAATCCTTGTATAAGAAACAACATGAGGTAGTATGTTATTAACAGATTAGAGATCATTTCATTAGACTTTTTATTTAACAGTCAATTTAGAATGCTTTGGGTTCAGTAATCTTTTAGTATTTAGCATTATTCTGAACATTTGTACCAATGAAAAATTATCTTTCCTGAAAAAGAAACAGTTGAAAATTTTTGAAATAAATACATATTATAACTTATTTTATTATGTGGCTATATTTCATACATTGAAGATGCAACAGAGTTTTATTTTAAAGATATTAAAATATTCATTATTAGAAGCCTATATTCAACAAAACTGGAAAATGCAGATGAAATAGATAATTTTCCAGACAGATACCAGGTACCAAAGATAAATCAGGATCATATTAACCATCTACACAGTATCATAACTCCTAAAGAAATAAAAGCAGTTATTAAAAGTCTCCCAGCCAATAAAAGCCCAGGACCAGATGGGTTAGTGCAGATTTCTATCACACCTTCATAGAAGACCTCATACCACTATTGTCCAAACTATCCCACAAAATAGAAACAGAAGGAACACTACCCGATTCCAACTATGAAGCCACAAGTATGCTTATACCGAAACCACACAAAGACCCAACAAAGAAAGAGAATTTCACACCAATTTCCCTTATGAATATTGACACAGAAATACTCAATAAAATTCTTGCAAACCAAATCCAAGAACACAACAAAATGATCATCGATCATGATCAAAGGCTGCAATCCAGGAATGCAGGGATGGTTCAATATACAAAAATGCATCCACATAATCTACTACATAAACAAACTCAAAAACCACATGATCATCTCATTCGATGCTGAGAAAGCATTTGACAAAATTCAACACCATTTCATGTTAAAAGACTCAGAAAAATCAGGAATTCAAGGCATGTATCTGAACATACTAACAGCAATGTACAGCAAACCAATAGCCAACATCGAACTAAATGGAGAGAAACTTGAAGCAATCCCACTAAAATCAAGGACTAGACAAGGCTGCCCACTCTCTCCCTACTTATTCAATATAGAACTTGAAATCCTGGCCAGAGAAATCAGACAATAAATGAAGGTTAAAGGGATACAAATTGGAAAGGAAGAAGTCAAAATATCACTATTTGCAGATGATATGATAGTGACCACAAAAGTTCTACCAGAGAACTACTAAGCCTGATAAACAACTATAGCAAAATGATTGGCTATAAAATTAACTCAAACAAATCAGTAGCCTTCCTCTACTCAAAGGATAAAAAGCTGAGAAAGAAATTAAGGAAATGAAACCCTTCACAATAGTCCCAAATAATATAAAATATCTTGGTGTGACTTGAACCAAGCAAATGAAAGATCTGTCAAGTCTCTGAAGAAAGAAGTTGAAGAAGAGCTCAGAAGTTGGAAAGACCTCCCATGCTCATGAATTGGCAGGATTAATATAGTAAAAATGGCCATTTTGCCAAAAGCATTCTAAAACTCAATGCAATCTCCATTCCAGCTCCATTTTTCATAGAGTAGAAGGAGCAATTTGGACCCTGAGGGAGAGAACTGAACATGCAGAAATGCGGACTATCCTGAGACCGCAGGAGAGATTGCCACTTCTGCCTACTTCTGCCCACATCCTTGGCCCAAGAGGAAACTGCATAGTGCCTCTGGACACAAGAATATAGGAGCAGTCAGCAGCAGGAACCTGCTGGTTCAGGCCTGTGCCCAGAACTGAACTGAACTGAACCGGTCACATAGCAGCCTATACCCAAATCCTGTGGGGGAGAGAACTTGACCCTCAGAAGTGTGGACACTTGAGAATTCAGAGGAGACTACTCTCTGACGACATTCCCGGCCCAAGAGGAAATCACCTACTGCCATCTGTGCCCCCTGGGCCCAGGGACCTAAAAGCAGTCAGGGGCAGGACCCTTCAGGTTTCTGTGTATGCCAAGAGCTGAAAGCCAGTCGCCAGGAGCACCTACACACCTGAGAGCAGAGGTAAAGCCAACTTTTCTGCTCCAAGTGACCTGCCTGGTGGACTCAGGACACACAAAGGCAGAAATCCTCTGTGACAGGCCATTTCCAGTTTCTGGCTGTGCCTGGATCTGAACTGAACCAATCCCACAGCTCCCTGAACACAAATCCCATGGGGGTGAGGGCTGAACACCCCGAAGTGCATACCATCCTGAGACCTCAGCACAGACCCCCACATCTACCCACCTCTGCCCACATCCTTGGCCCAAGAGGAAACTGCACAGTGCCTCTAGACACAGGAATATAGGGGGAGTCAGCGGCAGGAACTTGCTGATTCTGGCCTATTCCCAGAGCTAAACTGAACTGATACCACAGTTCCCTGCACCCAAATCCCTTGGAGATAACTGGACCCTCAGAAGCGTGGACACTCTTGAGAACTCAGAGGAGACTACTCTCTGCCCACATTCCCAACCCAAGACGAAATCATCTAGCCATGTGTAGTGCCATCTAAGAGCAGTCAGGGGCAGGACCCTTCAGGTTTTTCATAAGCCTAGAGTTGAAAGCCAATTGCTGGGAGAGCCTACACACCTGAGAGCAGAGCTGTCTGTTCCCAGATCGAGCTGAAAGAAAACAGATGTACAGGAATGCTGGCATACTGGCCTACAGGAGGGTCAAGCCACTGTCAAAGACAGCAAGATAAGCTAACACCAGAGACAACCTGATGGTGAGAGACAAGCACAGGAACTAAGCAACAGAAACCAAGATGACTTAGAATCATCAAAGCCCAGTTCTACCACCAAAACAAATACTTGATAACCAAACACACCGGAAAAACAAGATTTGGATTTAAAATCACATTTTATGATGATGATGGAGGACTTTAAAAGTAACATAACTCCCTTAAAGAAATACAGGACAACTCAAGTAAACAAGTAGAAGCCCTTAAAGAGGAAACACAAAAATCCCTTGAAGAATTACAGGAAAAAACAAACAAACAGGGGAAAGAATTGAAAACCATCCAGGATTTAAAAATGAAAATAGAAACAATAAAGAAAGCACAAAAGGAGACAACTCTGGAGATAGAAAACCTAGGAAAGAGATGCGAAGTCACAAATACAAGCATCACCAACAGAATACAACAGATAGAAGAGAGAATCTCAGGGGCAGAAGATACTATAGAAAACATCAACACAACCATCAAAGATAATGTAAAATGCAAAAAGCTACTAGCCCAAAAACATCTAGGAAATCCAGGACACACCAATAAGGTCAAACCTAAAAATAATAGGTATAGAAGAGAGTGAGGACTCCCAATTTAAAGGACAAGTAAATATCTTCAACAAAATTATAGAATAAAACTTCCCTAACCTAAAGAAAGAGATGCACATAAACATACAAGAAGCCTACAGAGCTCCAAATAGATTGGACCAGAAAAGAAATTCCTCCTGTCACATAATAGTCAAAACACCAAATGCACAAAACAAAGAAAGAATTTTAAAAGCAATAAGGGGGAAAGGTCAAGTAACATATAAATGCAGACCTATCAGAAATACACCAGACTTCTCACCAGGGATTATGAAAGCCAGAAGATCCTGGACAGATGTCATTCAAACCCTAAGAGAACACAAATGCCGCCTAGGCTACTATATCCAACAAAACTCTCAACTAACATAGACGGAGAAACCAAGATATTCCATGACAAAACCAAATTGACACAATATCTTTCCATAAGTCCAGCCCTACCAAGGCTAATAGAAAACTTCAACAAAAATAGAGAAGCTACACCCTAGACAAAGCAAGAAAGTAATCTCCATGCAACAAAACCAAAAGAAGAGAGACACACAAATATAATTCCACCTAAACCAGGCTAGATCCCCAGTGTAGGGGAATGTCAGGGCAGGGAGGCAGAAAGGGTGTGGTTGGGGAAGGGGGAACACCCTTATAGAAGAAGGGGAGGGGGGTATGATAGGGGACTTATGGACAGGAAACCAGGGAAGGGAATAACATTTAAATCCAATAAATAAAAGAACATTTTTTTTAAAAAAGGAAATCTTTCATGTTAAAACTAAAAGATAAATTCGAAACACTGTGGACTCGCTATGAAATTGATAACATTGTTGTGATTTATAAAGTTTAACTCAAATTTTTTTTCCCTCAACTTTGGAAACATTACGGCCAGATTTTATCTGAGTGAGTACAGTTTCTTTTGTGTTCCATGGCAGCAGTTTATCCAGTTTTACAAAGACTAAGTAACACTGTAAAGTTCTTCTCTAATGAGGTAGGATCTGAGCTTGCTGCATCTTCCCAAGACAACTTTCCACTTCCTGTCTGTTAAATCACCCTAAACGACAACTAACCCAACATGGTAGAGTTAACAGCATTGCTTTGGAGTTAATGCATTTACATAAATTTTAATAATATGACTTAGAGTTAGTAGCACTAATGCTTTTCAACAGTCTACTCACATTAGCTGTGCTTTCCGTTTACTTTTTCTCTCATAGATTACATCATAATCACAGTTTCCCATCCATCCCTCCTCTCCTCTCAGTCCCTTTCCACACCTTCCCTCTCCCCCAGGTTCACTCCTCGGTTTCCCTTCAGAGTAGAGCAGGGCTTCCAAGGATAGCAAACAAACGTGGCATAACACGTAGCAGTAAGACTTGACATATCAAGGGTGGAAGAGGCAACCTAATAGGAGGAAAGGGGTCCCAAAAGCAGACAAAGAGTCAGAGACACCGCCTGCTCCCACTGATAGCAGTCTCACAAAAAGATCAAGATACGCAACCTTAACATATATGTAGAGGACCCAGCTCAGAACCATACAGGCTCCCTGATTGTCAGTTTGGTCTCTGTGAGCACCTATGTTTTTGTACTGATATTTTGTTTTGTTTAGATAATTCAAAGTTTTCCTTCAAGTAAATAATCTACCCAAATTAATAAATTATTTGCCAAAACATTCTAAAATTATCATGTGATTTGACAACTTGAATTTTCTCATCTAATTGCCTTTGCCTCAGAGAATAATTTTCAAAAATGAAACACCACGGGAAATCACACATTCATACACACACACACACACACACACACACACACAAAGAAAAAGAAAAACCATGAACACACAAACATTATGACAAAGGCCTTGTTGTTGATAGTACTTATGACTTTAGAATTCTGCTTTCAGAAAGCAAGATGCTTTTATATTTTATTTATTAAATTCTATATTTTACTTAGAAGAACCATTTCATTCATGGTTTACTCTCTATTGGAATCAAAGTCATATGCATTGATTAGCTTAGAACCAGAGAAACAGGACAAACACTACTTTAGCCAGCTTCTAGAGTGAAGTTTGCCGTTCATAAGTCCTGTAACCAGATCAGCATGCATCAGTGTTTCACAGGATGAGTAACAACTCTTTGACCTTCCTTCCAATAAGTGAACCTGTCACCTTAGCCTGAGAAAGCAGATACACTCGGAATTGAGCAGCCTATAAGTATCTAATCATTATGTCTCAAAATTGTCAGTCATCAAAAATAAAAAATATCTAGAAAATTGGCAGAACCAGTAGAATCCCAGAGAAATGACAGTTGAGGATAATGTGGTATCTCACAGGGGATCACAAAAGAGATAAAAGACAGTTGGCTTAAAAGAGAAGAAAATTAAATGTATTCCTGAGCGTATTGTCTGTCATTCCTGCGCAAAAGCTGGCACTGAATTCATGTGGCATTATACTTGGGTAAAGCAGTGTGGTTGGTGAAAAAAATGTAGGAACAACCCATAAAATGTATGCTGATTAGGCCAGGATCATTGCTAACCTAGTAGTTTATTTCGACCCTATATAGGTTCTTAATTATTACTCTTTATTGGTTTAATGCACGAGGGCTTAGTCTGATTTTCTCCTAAGAAGTTGACATAAACAAAACAAGTTCAGTCATGTGCTACCTCAGTGGGAAAAGGTGGTTAGATAAGATATTTGTTAAGGCAGTAATGCTAAACTAGGGTTTAATTAAAAGGTAGCATGACTAGTAGATAGATAGATAGATAGATAGATAGATAGATAGATAGATAGATAGATAGATGAATAGATAGATAGGTAGATAGATAGATAGATAGATAGATAGATAGATAGATAGATAGATAGATATAGAACAACTCTCTGTGCTTCCAGAGGTAGTACTGAGTCAACAATCTGCTTTTCATCACTCTTAATTTTCTTCTTCCCTTCCCTTTTCTGTGTTCGTTTTTTCTTCTCTGCTCCTGTCTTGTCTCCTTTCATTATTTTCTTTATAAAAGTGTTTCGGACTTTACTTATTCATTTGTTTCTACAGAATAAGCACTATTTCAGCGTCTTAGGGGGACTATCTAGTGTTTTATTATATGTATACAGTGCGTGATATTCAAAGAAGGGTAGCCTCACTGTACAACAGAACATCGATCTAAATGTACATCTCTTATCTAAGCATAACTTAGAAAATTGTGGCTCTGCCTTTTTCTCCTCTTTGTAATAAGAGTTTTCACTGAAGTGTAACAGAAGAAAGAAGTTGCATAAGCTTGCTGTGTTTTAAAAATGTGAAAATAGCACCCAAAGAAGTCTCTAAAATGGTATTATCCACTGCCAACAGCCAGCACTGTGTTTAGAAGCAGCCAAAGGGAACTATCTGAAACTTCACTTAGTTTCTGTACAATACTACGAACATTTCCCTGTAAATGGATCTTTTTCTTTATAATCCAACATATTTGTTCAGCTCTAGCTATTTTTTTATTTCTGTCCCTGAGTTATATAGTCCTTTGTATGAATGCACAAAAAGCATTTATTCTGCTGGACATTTGGGTCATTTCCAGCTTAGGGCTATAATGAATAGTGTTGCTGTGAACACACTTATAATTACCCATTACCCTCTTCCTGACCTTGCTGTACCTTCATGGCTTAGCATCTTCAGGAAAGAAGCCAAATAAATACTTCCTAAAATTAGAGACCCCATGTGTTTGCATTAAGTCATTTTAAATTTCCATAGGCTTGGAATGATGCCATTTCTAAAGGGCAAAGTCACATTTTTCTTGCTCTATCCAATGAGTGATGAAGGTGTTCTTCTAAATGTAGGCAAGCAAAGAAGGATGGTGGTACAAGGCTTGAGACTAGACTAGACTCCAGGCAACAGACAAAACTTATTAGCTGATGCCAATAAAGCTTTTACTACCTCAGTGTAACAAATGGTCCTTTAATGTCAACATATAATCCAACCAACCAAAAGAACTTTGAGCAAAACTAAATTTCCAGTATTTGACATTTTACTCAGAAAACGTATTTTTGAAGTTATAACCAGGTCCAGTTTTCTGGTTAATGAAGCACATTTTGAAAAGGAAATGTGCCGTTTCCATGTCATTTTAGCCACAAAGACCTATAGGTAAGGGAATATGTATAGTTCTTCCAGTGCTTATCAAATGAGCTGGTGCCTATCAATAATCTAGGTGATTTAATGACATATAAATATATTTTTGATACTAAAAGTTTTTAGTGAATATATTTGAAAACTTTCTTGCCCAATCTGTTTAAGTACAGAAGGATGTGTGAGAAGAAAAAAAGATGCTTGAACGAGCATAATCACGTGAAGCAACTGTTAGCCATCATAGTGTTTTAGAAGAAAATTTTAGAAGGATGGATAAAGGAGTTTGTCATTAAATGATTTCTATTGGTATATGAACCATGTTTTGCACCAGAAACTAAAAATTGCTATCATACTAAGAAATTTATTTCATGGTACTGTGTGAAAAAGCAAAATTAGTTCAAGTAAGAACCAAATATGTCCTTAGGAACACCCATTAATATAGTTGGAAGTCTTTATAGTAGGGACATCTCTAAGGTAGAGAATATTGGTCCAGATTCTGAAACTTACCTTACCTCTGTAGTTGATGCTAAACATTTAGAAGAGGAAGTGAACTGTCAAAAAAGATTTCAATAATCTCTCCTTCCAAGAACTAATCCAATCAGATATTCAAGAACTTCATTTACCCCTAGGGCACATAGAGAAAAAGTCTAAATTCTGGTGAAGATTATACATTTTACTAAATGGAAAAGGCTTGGGAAATTCATAGCAGATAATAAGCAATAAACAGGAGCAAACACTTGTGTTTTCTCCAGGCTCACACTCAGAGCCTGCCCCTACTGAGTTAGCATGAAACTGTGATCAGAAGTAAAAAAATAAAACCCAGTTGAAAAGGGAACTCCCAAAAGCCTCCACCACGCCATTCGTGTCTTTTGTGATGTCTAAAATCTAAGGATACTTTTTGACCATGTCAGTAGCATGAAGTTCTGAGAGGAAAAGAAGGAAACCATGGAGGAAAAAAAATGACTCAAAGGAGAAAAATCCCTGAAGTGGGCAAGCTCTGGATGCCAACCATCCCAGAATAAGTCTTGTTAATGTCCGTTGCATGATGTGATGAACAGTCCCACAGTGTTCCAATGAAGATAGAACAAGGGGGAAACAAATGGTGTTATAAATAGGAATTTGGGCTACACAGATTCCAAAAGGCACAGTTCTATGTTGGACTTACATATGTAGCACACACATGCAAGGTCAAAGTTCACCTTAAAGTTTTCAGGACACAGCATTGTTTTCCAGCATCTCTATCAGCTATAACCTGTCCCAGCTGCAATAAGAAATCTGACAAGCGATTAAGCGAAGGTTTTGCACCTGACCATCACTCCCACTCAGTCTGTTAAGGCACTGTAGTATAATTGTTTGACTTGGCTACAAATAGTTCTTGGGTCCCATGGCCTCCACTCTACAGTATTTAAACTGCACATTTAGAATGAGCACTTCACATTTCAGTCAATAAACCCAAACAATGGCAATGGCACAGTTGGTGATGTATGAATAACAAACAAAATATGTGAACATAAGCAGGTCAGTGGGAAAACCTCCATCTCCTCTCAGGTATCTGTCTGTCTATGTTAGGCACAGGAAGCGTCGGCTGCCATCTGCAGAAATAGTACATCGAATGAAGGAATGGCCAACATCACATGATAACACAAGCCTTACATCACATGATAACACAAGCCTTACATCACATGATAACACAAGCCTTACATCACATGATAACACAAGCCTTACATCACATGATAACAAGCCTTAGAAGATATGAAATGATGGCACAAGTCCCTGAAAATTTTTTAAAAGAGGAACATTCTGAGTATCTGAGGGACACTGGAGAATTGAGTCCTAAGAAAGGTAATTTATTACTTTCTACAATTATAACACTGAGTTTAGGGGATAAAATAACACCATTTGATATGCTTTTGTTGCAAAGGTGGTTGACATGGGAGGTCAGAGTCTTTTCTGCACAATCTTGCATGTTGGGGTGAACAATTGAAACTGCACATAGGCAAATCACAAGGGACAATAGTTTTGCCTGTGCTACCTTTTGATAAGAGGTGAAGGATCAATGTTTGCTATCTTATATGTGGCCTATCCCCAGGCTTTTAAAAATAGTTATTTTATTTATTTACCCAAATATTATCCCCCTTCTAGACTCCCTCCCAGAGTTCTTTATCCCATCTGCCCTCCCTTTCACCTATGAGAGGTTGCCACTCCTTCTGGGATCGCCCTTACCTTCCCAAGCCTTTTATATTTTTGGTATATTTAACGGCTGAGCCATCTCTCCAGCCCTCCCAAGCCTTTTAAAAACACCGACACAAGACATTTCTCCTCCAAAAATGATAACTTGGGAATAGAAAGGGACTCCCAGTTGGAGAGGGCAGGAGATGGTCAATGAACCTGTGTACTATACTTCAAAGCCATACCCTGTGACAGAGAATTGCATTTCTCAGAACCTCAGTGAGGTAATTTGCATGTGAGTAAAACTCCAAACTCTGAACCCTTATGTTAATTTACAATTTGTTTGTCTTTAGGAGTGATTGAAGTTGTACTAACATTCTTTGAGTCTCTTTTGTCAAACAGTTTCAAGAAAATTCCTAGGAAAAAGAAATTGCTAGGTGCTTAGAACAACAAATTCAGAGGAAGTTAGGAAAAGTAAAAGCATTCTGTCAAAATTTTACAAAAAAAAAAAAAATTTAGCCTAACAGAGAGGGGAAACCTGGAAAGCGGATAACATTTAAAATGTAAATAAATAAAATATCCAATTAAAAAAAACAAAAGAAAGAAAAAAGAGGTTAAATTGAACTATACAAAATGTACAAATATTAAGGCAACTGCATGTTAACATATGGTGCAGATATTAAAAATGACAGGGTCATTCTAGAAAACAGCATTGACACTGGCTTCTATTCACTATTTCCCTCAACTCTATTAAAATGACCAAAGAAAACTAAATAGACAAGGAATCATTACTGAACACAGAAGCAAAGGGATTTTTTTTTGTTTTGTATTGTATTGTTTTGTTTTGTTTCTGAGGAATTCTAGAGGAATTTACATCAACATAACTGCTCTGGAAGAGTTCATATCTGAAAACATGATCTGGCTAAAATGTAAGCATACCACACACATTTAATCCTTCTGGATGGAAAAGTCACCTTTAATCCCTTTGATTTAAATTTAGTACACACCTTTAATCCCAAACAGGACTTCTGATTGAGGGGTAGACAAAATGACTAATCAGGGAAAGATTTGACAAAATGAGTCAGAGATAGGATATGCCTAACTCTCACAAGAAAAAGAGGCTCCTTAAAGAGCAGTGAGGAAGAGGAGTTCAGTTCAGTTCAGTTCTGTTCTGTTCTGTTCTGTTAGGTGAGTTCAGTTTGGTGCAGTGCAGAGCAGTTGAGTTCAGAGCAGAGCAATTCAGTCATAATCCCAGAGAACAAATTTGAATGAGTCAGCTTAGAGAGGAGTTTGAGCAAGAACAGCTAAATTGAACCAGGAAGAGTTCAGAAAAGTTTATCCAGCAGTAAGTCTCACAGGCTGAAACATTTTAGGCCTAGATTAACAGATAGAAGCTGGAAGCTGAAGCTTTTCAAGGTCCAGGCTTGCAAAAGTTTAGATTGTACGGAGGCTAAAAGCTTCCAGATCTAGTCCTAGGGACAGTGAGATAATAAACATTTTTGGCTCAGCTCAAACCATGTATTCCTAAAGCTTGAATGTGGCTCTCATCTCATAACTTCATTTGAGGACCTAGAAGCTTAATTTACATTTATCTATTTTATTTTGTTTTGTTATACATATAGTCTGTAGATGTTTTATGCTCCCAAGCCTAAAATTATTTATTTTTCATTACTTTTTTTTTTACAGTCCAGTTTATCATCCCATTCCTTCTTCTTCTCCCTGTCTCCAAGAGAATGCCCCATCCCCACCAGGCCTCCCTACTCCCTAAGACCTCAAGTCTCTCAAGGTTTGGTCCCTCTTCTCCCACTGAGGCAAGACCAGGTAGTCTTCTGTTATATATGTACTGTGGTTGAGGAGACTTGGACCAGCTCATGTATGCTACCTGGTTGGTGGTTCCGTATCAGAGATCTCAGGGGTCCAGGTTAGTTGAGACTGCTGGTCTTCCTAATGGGTGTCCCTCCTCCTCAGCTTCTTCCAGCCTTTTCCTAATTCGACCACAGGGGTCCTCAACATCAGTCCAATGGTTGGGTGTAAGTATCTGCATCTGTCTCACTCAGCTGCTTGTTGGACCTCTCATAAATTGTTTCACTGGTCTGGGCCGTGCTGGAGCGGGTAAGATGAAATCTCAAAGTAGTTTTAATCACCATTGCCCTGATGGCTAAAGATATTGTATATTTCTTTAAGTGTTTCTCAGTATTACAGCTTCATTTTGAGAACTCTCTGTTTACCTCATTTTTAAATGAGTTATTTGTCTTGTTGATGTTTAAGATGTTTAAGTTCTTTATATATTCTAGATATAAAATCTCTATTAGACATTTATATGGTAAGGAACTTTGCTGTTGTGTATGCTGCCAATTGCCCAAATGTTGGTGTCCCTTGCCACCTTTTCTGCTTCATGAGATCCCTGTAGAAGCAAAATGGTCATGTGAGAATTTAAGAGTTTTCTAAGATTCTAACTTCTGCTGTCTTGATTTGAAGTATAACAAATGGAATTTTCCACAGAATATCCATGCTGTTTTCTTTTATATAGAAGGATAAATAACTAACAGAATGTTTATGATTATTATATATTCAAAATACTTTATTTTAAAATATTTAATGAATTTGTTTTATGCTTATCAATAAGACCTAACATAGCAGCATTGAACTGAAATGCAAATAATCAAATCAATTTGACTTTCTCTAGTTTCCTATGCCACTAAGGAAATGAGTCAATGGAAAAAACACAGTATCTTAGGTATAGGCAGATGACTCTGTGAATAAAGCATTTTGTCACACAATTCTAAAGTACCTGAATATATACATCTAGGACCTACATAAATTTGAACATGGTAGCATGCATCTATATTCATATTGCATCTTTAGTGAGACAAGAGATATGAATTGGTTAGTCTCAGGAAGCTCATGGACCAGCTAGTCTGGTGTACACATATGTGAATAAGAGACCATGTCTCAAACAAGATAGAAGACAAGATAGAGCACTGAGTTTCTCCTAAAACCTCCATATATGCTGTGATGAATATGTATACACACATGTACACAAATGTGTGCACACGAATATACATGTATATATGTGCACATATTAAAAAGAGAAAACCCAAATTTTCTATAAAGATACAATAAAAATAGGCCACTCAGGAATGGCCTGTCGTAACAGGGTGAAGGAGCAACCACAGAGGGAAGGTAAGTAGTGAGAAGATTGCCATACCAGTAGCCTGAAAGTTATTGAGGTAACCTAGTCAGAACCCTGAGGAACATGGTTCCTGAACAACAGAGTATCAAGTGAAAGAAATAATAATATAAAATTTAGAAGACAAAAGCAATTATCTGTGATCAGGTGGTCATACATAAGTTGATAACTTTTATGCCAGGCCAGAAGTATGAGATCATATATAGTATTTGTAGGGGGGAAATGGCCAGGGTCATCAGAGAGCTAAGTCAGATAATGCTATCAAACAGAACATAGGATATTTCATACACAGCTGCCTAAGGAGTGATAATCACAACCGAGGAGGAAGATTTGGGTCCCCCAAAAATCACAATCAACTCCCAAGAGGAGTCTAGTCAAATAAGCCTTGCCAAGTCCTATTCTGGTGAAGGACATAGAACTAAGTTTTGGTTTGGTTTGGTTTTATTGTTTTGTTTTGTCCTTTCATCATAGTGTCTGAGAAAGTTCTGGTCAGTCTGACTTCCCAAAGTAACCAGTGCCATTCTAGTCCAATTTTAGGCCTACCGCACAGAAGGAACACATGCCTGGTACTGTAAATCTTGGGGGACAGGGTAAAGGAGCATGAGAGGTCATTGACCTGAGGGAAGAACCTACTCCTATTGTTTGGCTAAATAAAAGCATGAATCTGCCTTATAAACTCTCAACCCTTATCAAAGAAACTTCTTTTTGCAACAAACAGTGGTTAATTGAGACCCACAACTGTTCAGAGTCCAGCACATAAAAGCCTATAATGTCTTCAATCCTAAATACATCACACCTGACCCTCAGAGAACATCACCGCATGGGGACAGAAAACTGTCAGAATCAGAGATAGGGAAACAACATCTATGACAGAAATGATCCACTCATAAACTCATAGCAGCTCTGGTGGGTACACAAGATGAGAACAGCAAGAATGGACTTACAAGCCTACAACTCTATCCGGGAAACCATTAGTAATTGATAGTTGGGTGAGGGGAGATGGATCAGTTTTCCTCAATGGTGTGACCCTTGGTAGGTTGCCCATTCACCAATAGATGGTCCTACACATGTGTGCAGGCAGGCTGTAATAACTGACCCCAGTAGGTTTTTATAAAAGAAGATATATCGGAAGAGTGTAGCAGAAACCGGAAGTATTTCTGTATAGGTGTGGCAAAAATGCATCGTATACATGTACTAAATTATTAAGTAATAATTTCAAAAGAGAAAGACTGAAGAGATGACACCATGGTTATGAAACTTAGTGTTCTTTCTGAGGTTCCAAGTTCATTTCCCAGCACCCACATCAGATAGCACATAGACTCCTATTAATCCACCTCCTAAACTCTCTTCTAGTCTCTCTGGGCATTACACAATGGTAAAAATATAGGTCATGAGCTACGTGTGTAATGGCAGTGCTTTGAGCGGTGATAAAGGTGAGCAAATTCTGTTTACAGCTGTAAGAAATAAAATCAGCTTGATGGGGCAGAACAATAACCAATGATATAGAGTTAGTCCATGAGGACTGGAATTTTCCCTAAGGTCTAGACAATTTATATATGGTAATTTTCAGAAATCATTTTAAATATAATTGGTGTCTACTCTGTGTGCTGTAATACATACTGTGACATTTGTGATGTATGTTGCATAATAGTATTACACTGCTTTAAATTGATTATAGGATGGTCAATGAATCTTAGCATGCAAAAAGGGTCTTTAAGACCTTAAAACATTAAGAAAGTAGCTTTAGAGACTTTAAATTAAATCAATTTCCCAAGGAACCCTTTTTTTCTGGCTGCATTTTATTTATAGACACAAAATAGTATGAGTTATTTCAATGTACTCAAGAACTATACAAGGAATTTCATCAACATGTGACATCCCTTACTAAGAGGAAATACCCACAATGACACATCATGAGAACTTTAACTCCTGAAACACCTGTTCTGAGTGTTCCCAGAACCCATTGTCAGAGAGATTGGACTTGATCATGCTTTTGATATAGGACAGGTTCTTACCATTGAGCTGTCACTTTCAGACATTGCAACCTCAGGCACACTCTGAGCAGTGGCCTGACAGAAGCTATAATCAGAGCTGAAGCAACTGGTGATAAAGTATGAGGTGTCATAAGTTTTGATATAAATCAATAGAGAAATTCCATCTCTATCCAGTTAAATCATTTATAGCTTTATTGTCTTGCAGGAAATACAGCCCTTGTCAAAAGAGGCAAAGTTAAGATCTGCTGCTATCATTTCTATTCTCTTAACAGTGCTTTGACAGATTATTTTGGCCCAAGTATTTGCAAAGACTATTACTAGCACAAAGAATCCTATTTTAACGCTATACTGGACATAGAGTAGATAATTTAATTCACATAAAACCACTTCTCCCTGAATTTCCTGTGACAGCCTCTTCCTGTTCAAATTTCTCTAGTTACTAGCCTAGTAATAATTTTATGATTCAAAACTAGAACAGGACAACCACCTTGCCTTCTGTAGAGTTACTACTCCAGAGTTACCTATTCTCCAACTTCCCACCTCCACCATCACCCAGTGACCAAACTTGATCAAAGAACATTCATGCCAGACTGCAGACTCATTGTTCTCCTTCATCTTCCGTATTATAAATCCTTGACAAAAGGTATCTCCTAAAAAGAACTTGGTCAAAGAGAATCACAGGTATCACAATTTCTGCTTTCAACTCTCATATGGTAGGACATCAACCTAAAATGGAACAAGAGGGGAAGTCTGAATGCTTCTAAACCAAATTAAGAATTAAGACGGGCTGCTCTAATCCCTTGATATCTTATCAGCATTGTGTCTGATCATCTTTAGACTCCTGATAAGAACTGCTCCAAAAATACATTGTTTCATCGCTGCCTTTAAGACACTCTAGTGGTTCAGTAAGTGGTTGTTGAGTTCCCAGTTATGTGACACTATTTACATAAATATATGAATAAACATAACCTTATCAGCATTTAGGGCTATTCATATGCACTCAGAATTTAAATTTTATCCAATAATTCTAAAATGTGACAAAGACGAAATATTCTTTCAGGCCTCCAAATGTTTCTGTCATTCATAAGACAGAAATGTAGAGTGCTCGTTGCAGCCCAGATGTTGGCTAAATTGTATTGCTGCTCCTTCCTCTTCTGCAGCTTCCAAATCAATGAACACCGATAGGAAAAGCTGCTTTGATTTCTCCTCATTCCAGCTAACGTTCTAGCAGCAGCTTTAATTTACATTTCAATCAAGGGAATAAATGTTAGTACCTTTACTAGGGCCCAAGTATAGAATAGCAAATAGATAGGAGTTTGTTAGTTTGTTGTTTGCTTTCAATGATGCTTATATTTAAAAGTATAGAAATTAATTAATTGATTAATTAATTAATTAATTATGTTACATCTGGGATAGGTAATATGATTTAACAGTGAAAAAGAAACAGCTATGTCAAGCCATGCAAAGACAAAAGAAGCCTAAATACACATTAATTACTGTGAAGAAAAATGAAGCATTTGTAAAAGTGTCTATATGCAATATGATTTCCACAAGATGGCATTCTGGAAAAGACAATACTATATCAAGTGTAGAAACGTCAGCGTTTCCCAAGGGTTTTTGGAAAGAGACAGAGAAGGTCAGGATATGTTGAAAATCAGGCAAATGAAGCCACTATGTTTAGTACTTACAAAGGTAGACACATGGTATACATACTTATTAATCCATAAAATATATAAAACCAAGGGTGACAACTAATGTACATTATGGTCTTAAGACAACAATAATGCTTCAATATGGATCATTGATTATAAGTAAATATTCTACCCTTGAGGGAATTATTGCTAACAGAGGAAACTATTAATTTGTGGAGATGTATCGTATGAGAGTAATCGCAATATATTATGCACAGTTTGGCTAAAACTCTAGATCTACTCTAAGATAAATTATGCTTAAACAATTTAAAAATATGCAAAATTATATGTTATCATAAAGAAACAGTTTTAAAATCATTTTCCACACTGTCTCCAATTATTACATCCTAAGCCATGGACCTTAGTAAACACAGATGGATGCTTTAGTCAAATATATATTACCTAAGTACTCTAATAAGGACTTATTTCAGTTACACCCTAAGAATGGAAAGATGATTTCATATCATGGCACATTTATTATCTTGATAGTCCAAAGATGAAAATAATTCATATATATTTCAAAAACTGTGGGTTAGAGAATCTATGGTATATTTTATAATAATTTATTACTTATTAAAAATAATGAACTTTCTAGGCATGCAAAAATCTGTGCCACTCACTCTCACATAAATTATGCTCATAACAAAAAGGCTAAATCCAAACTGATTCCATTTCTATTATATTCATGATGGCTGCACTTCTATTATTGAAGGCACAAAGTTGTGAAAAAGAGAACATTTGCTTATGTACAAGTTATAGACCAAAAATGAGTGTAGCTTTTCTTATAGAAAGATATCATATTATTTCTGTGTGCTAACAAAACCCTTCTACGTCCTGTCTGCATCCTGGTGTGGTATCATACCTACTAGAGTTTTGTAAGATGTCAAATTGGGAAGTTGAGTAACAATGAGGGGGAAATTTCCAAAACAGAACTCCAATGGCCCGTGCTCTAAGATCAAGAACTGATAAATGGGACCTCATGAAACTAGAAAGCTTCTGTAAGGCAAAGGACATAGTCATTAGGACAAAATGGCAACCAACACATTGGGAAAAGATCTTCACTAACAACACATCCAATAGAGGGCTAATAACCAAAATGTATAAAGAACTCAAGAAGCTAACCACTAAAAAACCAAACAACCCAATCAAAACATGGGGTATAAAACAGAGAATATACAACAGAAGAATTTTGAATGGCTGAGAAGCACCTAAAGAAATGTTCAAAGTCCTCAGTGATCAGAGAAATACAAATCAAAAATGACCCTGAGATTCCACCTTACCCTAGTCAGAATGGGTAAGATCAAAACCTCAGGTGACAACACATGTTGGTGAAGATGTGGAGAAATAGGAACACTCCTCCATTGATGGTGGGATTGCAAACTGGTACACCAACTCTGGAAATCAATTTGTAGGTTCCTCAGAAAATTGGACATTCCACTACCTGAGGACACAACTATACCTCTCTTGGGCATATACCCAAAAGTTCCAACATACAACAAAGACACATGCTCCACTGTGTTCATAGCAGCCTTATTTATAATAGCCAGAAGCTGGAAAGAACCCAGATGCCCTTCAACAGAGGAATAGATTCAAAAAATGTGGAACATCTATACAATCAACTATCAACTATCAAAAACAATGAGTTCATGAAATTCATAAGCAAATGGAATGAACTAGAAAATATCATCCGGAGTGTGGTTATTCAATCACAGAAAAACACACTTGATATGCACTCATTGATAAGTGGATATTAGCCAAAAAGCTCAAATTACCCAAGATGCAATCTACAGACCACAGGAAGCTCAAGAAGAAAGATGACCAATATACAGATGCTCCCCCTCTTTCTTAAAAGGGGGAAAAAGGGTTGGGGATTTAGCTCAGGGGTAGAGCGCTTGCCTAGGAAGCGCAAGGCCCTGGGTTCCGTCCCCAGCCCCGGAAAAAAAAAAAAAAAAAAAAAAGAAAGAAAGAAAGAAAGATAAAAGGGGGAAAATATCCATAGGAGAGGATATGAAAGCAAAGTTTAGATCAGTGATTCAAGGAATGGCCATTCAGAGCCTGACACACATGTGATCCATGTATATACAGCCACCAAAACTAGATAAGATTGATGAAGCTAAAAAATCATGCTGAAAGGGACTGGATATAGGTCTCTCCTAAGAGACACATTCAGAGCATGACTAATACAGAGGTCAATGCTAGCAGCAAACCACTGAACTGAGAACAGGACCCCCTTAGGGGGAATTAGAGGAAGTATTGAAAGAGCTGAAGGGACTTGAGACCCCATAAGAACAACAATGCCAACCAACCAGAGCTTCCAGGGACTAAACCACTACCGAAAGACTATACATGGACTGACCTAGGGCTCCAACTGCATATGTAGCAGAGAATAGCCTTGTTGGGGCACCAGTGGAAGGGGAAGCCCTTGGTCTTGCCAAGGTTGAACCCCCAGTGTAGGGGAATATGGGGGAGCAATAAGGAGGATGTATAGGGGGAATACCCATATGGGGGAAGGGAGGGAATGGGGGCTTATGGACAGGAAACCGGGAAGGGGAATAACCTTTGAAATATAAGTAAAGAAATATATAATAAAAAATTTAAAAAAAAGAATTATTGCAAGGAAAATAATTATTGCATGAAATAAGATATCATGAAAAATCTGAGAGGAAATGAGTATATCTAATATAAACATCTTCAAAGGCACGCTAATAATGATGTTTTCTTCACATCTTTCGATAATGAAATGAACAAAACTCTGTCTCTTTTCTTTGCTAAGTGAGAAACTGACTCTGGGGCTGGAGAGATGGCTTGGGGGTCAGGAGTGCTTGCTGCTCTCGCAGAGATTCTGAGTTCAAATTCTAGCAATCACATGGTGGCTCACAACCATCTAGAATTGGATCTGATATTCTTTTCTGGAGTGTCTAAAGAAAGCTACAGTGTACTTATATAAATAAAATAAATAAAGCTTTTAAAAATACTGACTCTGAGCAAATAATACCCTTTCTTCTGAAGCCAGCCCATTTTTTCTTGGTTGATTAAGGACCTCCTATAGTTTCTTTTGAGCGTGTTGTAACGCTGTTCATTATCTCTATCACTCCAGCTGTGTAGACTCTGACCTTTTAAACTGACCAAACATTTCAATTGTCTTTGCATAAACCTACAGTGGAATTTTAGAATTTCTTCTTGAAATAACGGATTCCATTTTACCTGCAAGCCATCCTAGACCTTGAATTTTTAAATTATTTTACACATTTAATAGATGTATATTTAATCAATTACTGTTGATGATTATTAAAATGCGCAATTCATTCTTCTCAGGTGTTTAGCTGTCCCAGAGCTGGAAAACCATGACATACAGTGAAGCCAAACTAAATACCCCATTGAAAGTTTGGATATCAAAAATAAAAAGAATAATTCAAAGCCATATATATATATATATACATATATATATACACATATTAGATATATTCGGATAGATATATATGAAAAATAATTGCAGCAAGGCATGATGATTCTTGCTTGTAATCCTACACTCAGGAAGCTGAGTGGGAAGATTAAGAGTTCAAAGCAAACCTGAAATACATAGCAGTTTCTAAGCCACTCAGAGCCACATAGCAAGACCTGTCTGCAAAAGAAAATAAAAAGTAATTCCCTACATACAGCATAGGAAGAGAGCTGAACCGTCACTGAACTGCACCACAAGAATAAACATTTAAATGTGGTCCTAGCTATCAATTCAGTGGAGGCTATTGGAAACCTTATGTTCTCAATGTCTATGCAAGAGAATATCACCCATATACATGTCACCCGTTTTAAAAGTCACTGGTGATTTTTTTAACTGTCACACCTGAGCAGCCCGAGTCACTGATCTATGTGCTGGAATGCTGGGGCTAGTTCAGTGAGAGATGAAGTGTCCCACGGAGGAAACCCAGAGCAGTCTATCATGGTAAAGAGCGCACGTCAAACTGTGGAAGCAATGAGGCAAAAAGGGAAGGCTTGAAGCAAAGGCAACAACAGTGTTCACTCATTACAGTGAGATGTGCTCTTTTATCCACACGCATCCCGTTCCTTCTCCACAGGGAGGCTTAAACAACACTCCACAGAAGGTGATGACTACTCTCTGCAAAATACATCAGGTACATAATACATATATTCACACATGCACACACATGTGCATATATTTGTGTATACATTCATATACATATGCATGTGAATATACATATCTGGTGCACACATGAGCCGGGAATTACACCATGTCCCTAGTCTGTTCACTGATTTTCAGTGTTATTATTGGTTAAATGTGTTTTTAAATAATATCTATCAGCGTTCCACTAGCACTCAAAAACTTAAAAGGCAAACCCTTAATTTCCTATGATCAACTATTTAATATTCTATATTTTATCTAAACCAAATAAACATCACCTTAGTGTACTGATTTAATGTGATGAGTTATTTTGTAATGTTCCTACTTCCTGAAAGTTATTTTAGTTGAAACCACTAATCTCTAACTAAGAGAGTTAAAACACCATAGTTATTTTGGCAAGTTAGTTTTTTAACTGACAGCAATACTATTTGCCTTTGCAAGTCAAGCTATAGCTTAATTCCTCCTGATATTCTTGCTTTCTGTAACCCAGAAGTAATTCAAAGACATGAGACAATGCAAATTTCATATGTTGTTGTGTGATGCTATTATGACTCCATTTATTCAAAACATCACTAAACATCAAGATGTAATTCAAAGGCTGAATAGATACATTCAATTTTCTTCTTCAATGTGACACCTAAATTGTTCTGCTCTTAGTAAAGGTCCAGTGGATGATGGGGAAATGTGGTTTGAATAATATAACTGGTCTCATTGAGCTCAGGAGACTTTGTATAATTTCACTGTGTCACACACACACACACACACACACACACACACACACACACACACAGCCACCACCATTCCAGTTGCTAAAAGCATCCTATTCTTTATTGTTTCCCTTTCCTTTCTCTTATAACAATAAACAAAATTCCAAAGAGTTAGGTTGATTAAATACTCACATTGTCTCCATACCCGTGAATACATATATAAACAAACCCAATATTTAGACACATTGATAAGTAAAATAAAAATGTAGCAGATAGGATAGAAAATTTAAAGAAAACTCCAGACACTCTGTGCTATCCCCGATCTACACAGATAGAAATAATGACTCTGATTTGGTTCTTCAAAGAAGTACTTAGAGAATTTTCTCTATGATATTGTGATTCAAAAAGAGAGAAATAACAAGAAATAAGTTACAGAAACTCCTGCTGGATATCAAAAGGATAGTATTGATTATACTTTTCACTACAATCGGTACAGCTCTTTTATGAAAGCCCAGGAGGGAATTTTCTCTGTGGGTTCATGGCAAGAAACAGTTATTATTGTTATCCAACAAAGTGGTTCTTTCACCTGTTCCTGCCTCTTTCTCTCTACTGTCAGATGTGAACCAAAGTTTGATAAAACTCTTCTAAATGAAATGGACTTTCTGTCACAGTCTGTTCCAAACATTTCATTTAGCTGACGGTATTAAGCATCTGTTTCTGATAAGTAAAGTCTGTAAATCTTTCTAAATTTTACATAACAATGTACAAATAAGTAAATATGGTTTACTTATTTGTGGTTCTTCTTATTTCTACAGAACACCTGTGTAATTTTTTTCAAAGACAATATTTTCTCAGGTTCTACTCCATGTTTTTTGGATGAAAATTTCATTAGACAATCCACCAAAATGATTTTAGAGACTAAGAAACTGTTTCTAGGTAACCATTTTCATTGCAACCTTGACCAAGACTGACCATGTCCTTGTCTTTGGGCTATTGCAGGAGCCTCAATCTCTTCCTGCCAAGCTAACAGCAGACACGTGGCATCCCCCATCCACTTTTCGTTTTTGTCATTTTGAAGTGGCCATCTTTAGTCCAGTTTGTTTACTGTCACATTCCTTGGACTTACACAAAGCCTCAGAATCCCAAATACCAAACCTTATTTGTGGGCAGCCTAAAGGTGTTGCTCTTCTGAATTCCAGACACATATACTTGTCCAACAACCCAAGACTTACTCTACCTTCCTACAACTCTTCAATCTCCATTGTAACCAGTCTGCTTTTCCAGTTGCCCTGAACAAATCTCCAGACTTATTTTCATTATCCTCTTTTCCTGACATTCAGATATCCTACCAATTCCAACTTTAAAACTTGGCCATTCTGTTCTCACCATATTTCACCACAACATAAGCAACCAGCGTCTCTGACGTAATGTTGCTCCTTCAGCTCTCACTTCTATTCCAGTCTCGACACAATTTGTCATAGGGAAGCACGGTGAAGGTAAGTTTGTTGTTGTTTTTTTTTTAATATGAGATTAAATAATGATTCCCTTCTCTGGTGGTTTAAATAAGAATGGTCCCATTGGCACTTATATTTGACTGCTAAGTGACCAGAAGGATTAGGAGGTATGGACCTCTTGGCAAAAATGTGTCACTAGGGTGGGCTTTGAGGTTTTGAAAGCCCGTGCCAGGCATAGTGTCTTTCTTTCTCTCTGTGCCTGCTGTGAATCGGGATGCAGCTCTGAGTTACTGCTACAGGGCTATGCATGCTGATGATGCACTGAGCCTCTGAAACTGTAAACAGGCCCCCAATTTAATGCTTTCTTTCATAAGCATTGCCTCACTTATGGTCTCTTCAGAACAATAGAGAAGTGGGTATGGCACCTTTTAACAATGAAAACCAGGTAGTAAGCCTTCACCTGTGAGTTCTTCCCAGTATCCCCCAAAAGTGTACAAAGTAGTGGTCCGACAGTGCCTCTAAGCTCATCACCACGTTCTATTCCCAGAACATCTTAGCCACACATCCATGCTGTAAAAATATGCCAAGCCCCAATACTGTAGGACTTATGTTCTAAGTTGTTCTGAATGTAAGGATATGTCCCAGATACCCTCTGACATTTGTACCTCTCTTCAATGTTCATGAGCTTCATTTGTTCTGAATTTTTGTTTCTATCTCACCCATTTGTTCACATTTTAGAATATATTATATCCACAAAAATAATAAATGATACTGGCCAAGTCAGAGACTTTCCCTTCATTCTTGTATTAGAACATGAATGTATAGAAAGTATATGAAACATATGTTGTTGAATCTCTGTTACCAGAAGTGGAAAGATGACCTATATGTCCATTTGCACCCCCAAGTAGGCTATTTTATACATTAAATCAAGGTCAGCATCTTAAGATATTACACTGGAAAAGGTACAGATGGGTAGAGTTAAAGTGTTTCAAAATAGGTAGGAGCTATGGACTCAATGAAAACCAGCACACAGAGCACAGAATGGTGCTGGTACAGAAACTTACTGGGACAGTGCTAGGGACCATCAGCACTCAGTATTTTCCCACTTAATTCTCTCCATCCTAGGACAGTTTCCTGAAGCTTAAGTTCCCATCACTTTACACAAATTTGCTTCTAAGCAACTTCTACCAAGAACTCCATTGCTTCTTGTTTCTTGGTTCATTTTCAGACAGCCTTCTTGGGGATCCTTGCATCTGTAAGCAAATAAGAAACTTTCTACATATCTTGGAAAGCTCCAGTATACTTAGTTAAAGATACTTTCTCTAGCCATGATGATTAACCTGATAAATTGACTTTAATCAGGAAAATGCCCTTTAATAGCAAGATGCATGTCAACACCACGGGAAGAATGACAAGTTATATTGCATAGGGTGCTTTCTATCATTGAATATCATCTGCATCTTACTCATGACTGAATTTCACTCATTAAATCTGACCTTCACAGACTAACTAACTCAGTCCCATTTAAAAAAACCTCTCAGCCTACAAAACCTTATCCTTGAGCTATATGGAGAGTTCTACTTACAACTTTGCTTTTTTATTGCCCTTAGTTATTTTTAGTTTACGTTTGCTTTTCTAAGACATTTGACCCTGAATGGAAAGAGTCTCTTTAATCTTTAATCCTTAAAAGCTTGTCTATTACAGTAAAGTACTGGTAGACATTTGAAAGAATTGAAATGTTCAGGTAATACCCAATATAAATCAATGACTTTAACTAGTATTTCTGCAGCCACTAATTTTGCTAGATGGGAATTTGATTTGTTTATGTCTGTTGATATCAACTGAGAACTTGTCAATTTGTTCTTCTTCATGAACATGATGGAACATATTATATCATCCCAGAGTGGTACACTGTGATTTCTGCTGCTTTAAATAAGTTTCATCCTGAAATAACACAATGAAGAAGATTAATGCATTTTTATTAAATAATTTTATCCATTTACTTATATATGAATGAAAGAACAGATACACCCCATATGAATATTTTCTTTTAAAATTGAATTTTCCCCAAAATAAAAAAGTATGACTTGACAATTATATTTATCTGAAAACATATACCCATAATGCCATACAACCTGTTTGGATGGGTGACACCTGAAAACATAAAAATAATAGCACACTTAATTTCAAAATAACATCATGAAGTAAGTAAATACTCCTACTTGTTGGATGAGACATTTGAGGTACAGCTTCTTAAACTTTAAAAATGAGTATATTGCTATGATTGAGCTAGGATTCAAATTCAGTCAAACTTAAATTACTTTGCCCATACCCCAATGTAGATGAAGACATTCTCCTAGTAATCCACCCTTAGATGGTACAATTAATGTACTGAGAGAGATAAAATTAGTCTTCCTCAGGGTAAGCCCTCTTATTGGTTACCCAATACCAGTTGTCAGTCCTAGAGTGATAAACTATAAGCAAAACTAAACATACACAGTATGTGGTATTTTTATGTTTACTTTTTATATGCATACATAACAACAATGGCTAAAACAGACAAGGCCACAGTGTTCCATTGTTATGAAGAGACACCATGACCAAGACAACTCTTATACATGAAAACACTTAATTGAGGCTGGCTAACAATTCAGAAGTTTGGTCCATTGTCATCGTGGTGGGAAGCAAGGCAGCATCCAAGTGTACATGGTGCTGGAGGAGCTGAGAGGTCTTCATATTGATCCACAGACAGCAGAAAGAAACTGTGTTCCCTGTTAGACAGAGCCTGAGCTTAGAAGACCTCAAAGCCTACCCCCACAAATGGCACACTTCCTTCAACAAGGCCACACCCACTCCACAAGGCCTCCAAGTAGTGCCATCCCTTATGGGCCAAGCATTCTAACACATGAGTCTATTGAGGCCATACCTATCAAACAATGAATTTGGGGGCAAAAGGACATGGGAATGGTAGAATAGAAGAAAGGGGGTATTATGTAATTATATTTTAATTAAGTACAAAAAAAAAAAGAAAAATAAGCAGGTGGGTAGGGTCCACAGTGGCACTAATGGCTTTAGTTAGGGACCTGAGCTAGCTGTGTACTATTGTTGGCTCTGATATGATGATTCAAGAATCCCTTACCAGATGGCAATTAGATCCCAGCACTGTTCTCTTGGCCTTCCCAGATTGCAGAGGTGTGAGCCAAATAAATATCTATTCCTTATCCACTTAAAATCAAGCTGTAATGTCACTCATTGAAACACGGCTTCTCTGATAAAATGTAATATCCTTATGTGTATGCATGTATAAGTGTTTATATGTGTTTGTGTATTTACATCTGTATGAGTTTATGTGCACATGTGTGCATCCCTATGTATTTCTCTTGTGTGTGGTGTATATGCATGAATTCCCTTCACTTATCTCCCTCCCTGAACCACTGGGACGCTTCCCCTCAATAAGTGAGTCCCTCCTACAGCTATATCTTTTTTTCTATAAAGTCACAAAGGTTGATTTGTTTCTTGCCTAAACGTGGGGGAAGGGGACTGAAGCAGAGACAACTACTTTTTGATGGATGGGCTCTTACTGAACCTGGGCTTAGGTTCTCGTGCTTGCGTGTTAGATATTTCACTATATCTTCCCAGTCTCAAAAAGTAGCATTGGAGGTGTACCAGAAGCTAGACCTCATAATTAATCCCCTTCAATTCTCTCAAACTAAGACAATCCGTACATCAAAAATAAACCAGTGTCCACTTATATAATTACATAATTGCTACAAAACCCTGTTGATACTTGACTACATTCATATCACACTATTACTAGGCAGATTGCACATCTATGCATTATGTAGCTTTTTGTTGCCACGGAAAAATGATTTTAAAATGATTCAAGGAAGAGAAGATTTATTTTGACTCATAGATTTAGAAATGTGGGGTCATGATCCCTGCCTCTATTGCTTTAGACATGTGCCAAATCAGAAATGCTATGGTAGAAGGACATGGCAAAAGAGAACTGCACATTCAAAGGCAGCAGAGACATGGAGCAGGGAAGTATTCAGCAAAAGGAAAAATCCTTCACAGTCATGTCTGGTGACTCAGTCCTCCAAATAGACCTCCCCTCCTCTGAACCCATTAGCTACAAACTCATTGATAGATTAATCCACTGAGGAGATAAATGATTTAATAGCCTCTTATGATTTTAATAGTCTTTCACCATGACAGAAGCTGAGAACCAAGTCTTTTAACACATAAGATTTGGGGCATTTTATAACTAAACTACAACTTAATATATAATCGTCTAATCTAAGAAGTCAAATTTCACCGAATGGTATAAATAGAGATAGATCAGTGTCTCGCTCAGCCATCATCAAAGAAGCTTTCTCCTGCAGGAAATGGGAACTAATACACAGGCCCACAGTTGGACAAAGTGCAGAGAGACCTCTGTCCTAAATTCAATAGCTCCATCAAATCCCATTCCTTAGCACTTAGAACACAGTGCAGAAGAGGAGGCAGGAAGATTATAAATGCCAGAGGGGCTAGAGGATTCCAAGTTTATGACGCCTCTAAACACAGCAGGACCGATACACATATGAATTCACTGAGACTGTGGTATCCTGAACAGAGTCTGCACGAGTCTGGGCTAGATGAGGTCCCTGTGATGAGACAGGAAGTGGCCACAAACCACAATCATTAAGCCAGAAGCTGTGTCTAGTTAAAAACGACTTGCAAATGAAAATTTTGTTTTCTCCAAAGAGCTTCACAATCACTCTTCAGGCTAGGCCCCATGCCCAACAGTAGATGTTCAAAACAAAGTGAACTCAGTTGCATTTTGGAAAATTCTTTGTCTCATAATGATTTGTCAAGGTCTTCCTCCCCACCCCCACCCCCTCAACCTTACAGATCCTCTGCAGTCATACTATAGTGTCTGGTTTTGTGTTTACATGGGATGTTTGCATGTTAACATGTGTGTCTCTGTATCTATGTATCTGGATCTCTTTTAAGCTTTCCTTTGGCTCTTTTGTCTGTCTTTGTTTTGTTCTCCTTAGATTTGTTGGGTTTTATTATTGTTTTAGATGCATGTCTGCATTCTAGTGGAAGAGAGAGAAAGAAAAGGTATGGATTTGGATGTGAGAGGAAGTAGAGAAAATCTGAGAGGCATTTGGGGAGGGAAAACTATAATCAGAACATATTGTATAAAAAAGCATCGATTTTCAATAAAAATAAGCTGGAGACACAATATGTTTATCTCAGATATGACAGAGAATAATTATTTAGAACTGCCTCTATTCAAGTAGAAATCTCCATATGCTTATTAAATGTGTCTTTAGACTTTTTCAGAACATATAAGCTAATCAGACATGACTGTCAGCTATTCCCATCCACATCCTTCGTTGGTTTTTGTAACAAACACTGTCATGCCCAGCAGGCACCTCTACTCACCCATATTTTCCTTGTTAACAGAACTCCAACATGGTCGTGGAAGATTCCCAGCTCCAGGGAATTAATCAAGTTTTGTCTCAGCCATCACAATTCCATTCTCTCTTTCCCTGGACCCTAGTCAAGAGTAGTTTGGTATATAGCACTCTATTTATTTCTTAGCACTGAGGTATAAGGGTTGATCTTCTGAGGCCATCTAAAACAGAATTGCTTCCTTGGAACAAACAAAGAAAGAAAGCTCTAATATTTCTGAGTGTCACATCAACTCTGCAGATCTGTCAATATGAAAATTTAAGCCTGCATTAGCAATGTTGCAACCCTATTATATCATACTGCACACAGCCAAAAGTACCCTAGTTTGTGTAGCTTCCGTAACTCACTCTCCAGTCTACAAGTTCAGTGACATAATGTATGCAAGTCACTGGATTCTGACACCCACCTTAACACAATTGCCCCTCCTGGGTCTCTTTATATTCTTTTACATATGTCTTGCAGTCATTTAAATGGAACATAATTAGAATATAAAGTAAATGATGGAACATTTTTGATGCTCAATTAGTAATTATGACCATCATCACAATAAAATTGGATTCAGTTCTCCCTCATGGAAAGAATTCAAGAAATATCTTGGTTATGCACCTTCAGTGTGCAAAACTACTCAGAAGTAAGGTCATTTTTTTTTACAAAGCACTTATATAAATCCCTGTGAGCACACAGTTTTGCTGCTCTGAATTCTGAAGCACATTTACCACCCGCAGACACTGAGGAAACTGGCAAATAGCTTCTGACAAATAGGCCACTATTCTATAGCAAAATGACACTTCGAAACATATACTATGTCAAATAAGCGTTTCTACATTGAACAAAATACACTAAATTTTCACATCACGGGTCAATTTTATATGCTTCATGACATCACATTTCAGGGTAAGCTTTTTTTCCTTCCCTTTTATGCAACACTCTTAGAACAGTCCCGGTCAGAAATCCAAGGGGAAATTCAACGATATGCAATGATGGTCTTAAATTAGAAAATTGTTCCCTGGATAGACCTCGTGCTGAGCTTGCTAGGACTATGTGCTTCAACTTGAAGAGGTAACTATGGGAAAGCAGATGTGTAGAATGCTATCAAGGTTCCATGGTGGGTAAACTAATCATCAGGAAATGGATTGCAAGGTCATTCACACATGGAATTGTTAGAATGTCAATCAAAAAAAACTACACCTCACAGCAGATAAAACCATTTTGAATCCAAATGTTTGAAATATTGTCTAAGATCCACAAAGTGTTATTAAGAAGAATCGATATCTGCTAAGTGTTTGATCAGTGACGTTGCTCTGGGGTTGAAAGGCTCACTGTTGGACTAGGTAGGAGGAGGCAGACTCGGAGTAGAACCTCACAGCAGTAAACATTGCCCTAGACAAAACCTCTCCTTTCTTACTTTGGAATGCAACTTAAAAATTCAAAATATAGTCCCCCAACAAGTATAATAAGAAATGAAACACTAAGACTAAGCCCTTAGGCCGATATGTTTATGTTACTGACAGGAAAAGCAATTTGCACAGACACAAGAACATTAAACATTCATTAAAATATTTCTGTCAACTGCCCACTTTTTCAAAGTGGATTTCATTTTTATCTTGAACAGATGGCAGGCCCATCATAGTGTGTTCTTTATGGCCAGAACATAAACACTGCCTGATTAAATTGTTCTGAAACCAATTAAAAACTCAGCACTTACTTTAGGAAGACATATCCAACATTAGGGTCTGAGCATGCACAAGCCCATTAATTCACTGCCCCATTTCCTGGGAGAGATTTGACATAGAACATGGATTAAGAGAAGAAATCATTTACCTAAGTTTATTTCTGTTCCTTGCCAAATAAACTTAATTAACAGAGAAATTAACCAGAGGTTAGAAAACATTTCTCACATAGGTATCAACATACTTCAATGATAAAGTCATACAGATACACACACTCACTCACACACAGATATACACACATACACACTCACACACAGATACAAACTCCCATACACACACATACACACTCCTAGACACACAAACTTACATTCACACACACACACACATACACACTCTCAGATACACGCACATACACACACTCACACAAATATACAAACTTTCACATACACATACTCTGTTTGTTTGTCTGTCTGTCTGTCTCTCTCTCTCTCTCTCTCTCTCTCTCACACACACACACACACACACACACACACACACACACAGAAAGAGAGAGAGAGAGAGAGTAATACTTTGAATGAGAAATGTTCCCCTTAATCTCAGACATTTGAACACGTGGTTTTCTCCCATTGGTGGCACTGTTTCTGGAGGATCAAGAGGAACAATTTAGATGGAAGAAGTCCATCACTAGGGAAGGCTTTGAGAGGTAAGAAGCCTCATGTCACTTCCACTCTCTGCTCCACTCTTCCGGCAGAGGTTCAACTCTCTGCTCCTACTGTCGTGGTACCTGCTGCTGTGCCTCGTGATATAACATATTCATTCTTCTGAAACCAGAAGCTGAAATAAACGCCTCCTTCTGTATTTGCCTGGGTCATGGTGTTTTATCATGGCAATAGAAACATGACTAGTGCACATAGACATATATGTACATAAACAAATATGTAAACATAAACATACACTCGCATGCACACAAACATACACATAGAAACGCAGACAACACACATATACACATTCAGACATACACACAAGAACACATACCACCACCAACAATAACAACACTCCCACCACCTCCACTACCACCTCCACCACCACCACCTCCTCCAACACCACCACTACCTTCACCACCACTACCACCACAACCACAACCACCACCTCCACTGCCACCACCACCTCCACCTCCACCTCCATCACCACCACCACCACCTCCACCATCACCACCACCACCTCCACCTCCACCACCATCCACCACCACCACCACCACCACCACCTCCACCACCACCACCACCACCTCCACCCCCCCCCCCACCACCACCACCACCCCCCCCTCCACCACCACCTCCACCACCACCACCACCACCACCACCACCTCCACCACCACCACCACCTCCACCACCACCACCTTCACCACCACCACCACCACCACCACCACCACCACTACTTCCATGAGCACACACACTAAATTGAAATTATCACCCCTTGGTGAAAAGAGAAATTATGGAACCCATTGATTATTTGTCCATCAGTCTAGCCTGCCCTAACTTCATAGAGAACATACTGAAAAGTCCTCAGGTCCCACACTGACTACCTTGCATTTCCCTTTATCCTTAATAACCTCTTAAGTATGTGCTAATTCTGTGCCATTTTATAGGTAAATGTTTTGGAGCCTTTGTGAGGTTAAAATACTCGCTCAACACTATGCAGCTACTCTGTAGAAAAGAGAGAACTGAACTTTTACTCACGAATTTTGCTTTGTCTATTTTCTGGACATGTCAAACAACATAACCTCATTTACACCCAACCCTGTCATACATCTTGTGCCAGGGACAATGTAAGAGAAGCAAATCAATTAATTAGATTGCAATTGTGCCATTAGTGGCTCATCACAAGTAGAGGGCACTAATTATCATTTCAAAATGCAATTTAATTTCTGAAAATGCGTTATGAATCTTTGCAACATAAAATCGAATGGATTGACAAGGAGAGGGTACACGTAAAGATGTTAGCTCTAAGATCTGAGTTGGATCCCAAGACCCACACTGTAGAAGGAGAAAATAAACCCTTTCACGGTATCCTCTGACCTCCATAGACATGCATCCACACCCAATAAAAAATGTTTAAAACTTAAATGAGACATCTTTAAAAGTAAGTTGGCAAGTACTTTTTATAAAGTGACAAGTTTGATTTATGAAGAGTGTCAGCTGCAATAAAACAGATTAGAACATTATCATTTTTCCAATAAATAACACAATGTTCTAGGATCTTATCTCAAATACAGATATGGTTGGTGTCACAAAGATGTCCTATCTATCCACAAGGCAAGGTATGCAATGCAAGATCAGCTATCCACTCACACAGGGTAAGAAAGGAGGAGCCGAGCACACTAGAAAGACACTAGCATGTGTCCTTGCAAACACCTAGACACCCTACTCTTTCATACCAGGTTTTTCCTTTTGTTTTCAGACAACATAATGAACTGTTTTATTATGACTTTTTATGTATGTATATCATTATAATTTGTTCATACTTCCTCCTCCATTACCCTACCTTGTTCTCTTTCCAACTCCCTCTGGCCCCCTTCCATGTATGCACAGTCATGTATAAATGTGTGCAGATACATATAACTATGTATTGTTAAAACTAGATTCCACATATCAGAAAATAATACCATAGTATTACTAGAAAAACCCGATGATAAGCAATAACCAAACTTAGGAGGCAACAAAAAGAATATGAGTCATGTTCTCAGGATCTATACCCTAGAGTTCTTTATATTTCTCTCTTTTGTGGCTTGTGTGATAATAAAATTAATCGTGTCTATAGACTAACATTGTATAGCCCCTTGTATTTTCCAATTGACAGACATTATTTTCAGAAGTACTTGTACATTTTTCCTTCAAATTCCTTAGAGCATGAGGACCCAAGCAGATTCCCAGGCCATATTGTCCTTTCACAACATTCCTCTGACTGTACCTAAGTCAATACTGCAATTCCTGGCTGAGTCTCACACATGTTCTCAGGAGAACAACTGTGAAGAGAAAGCCTCCACCAGCCAAAAACTGACAACCTACTTGTAAAGCCTAGAAAAGTTGTGTACTAATAATATTTTAAAACTGAAACGAGTTACCATCTTAGGCAAGGTTTGTCCTCTGTCTCAAAGGAAAAGGAGGAGGCCGATTTCTTCAAACACTCTGTAGGACAAGTACTATAATCGAGGTGCTCATAAATGCAAGAAATGTGTTTCTCAATGCCGGACCCTGGATGGTGTAAGATCAAGTCTGGTAAGGACTTTCTCGTGGATGACAGACATAATGCTACTGCATTTTTTCACGGTGAAGGGCTGAGTGAATTCCCTTGTGCTTCTTACAAATGTACTAATCTCATGCACATGTTCCCCACCTATAAGCTCTAACCATCTCTCCTAATACTTTCAACTTAGAGGTTAATGCGCCAGCGTATGGATTTTAAGGGAACACAAATATTCCAACCATAGCCAAGCTGGAGACATCCTCCACTAGGGCTTTATACGTACTTCTGAGAATGCAAAGTAGCAAGTCTTTTATACCTGTGAATGTTGATTCTATGGCCCTAGCACAAAAAAGCTTTGTAACAGGGATATTGCCATCATATACCCTAAGGCTATCACAGGTTTTCATTTATTATAACTGATTATAATCTAACTATAGATTATATCAAAGTGTCCAGAAATAAGTTACCTCTGACTATAACTAGACAGGTCTTTTCTTCCTATCACAAGATAGGAAGATAACAAATAACAAATCTTCACCCCAAAAATCACCTATGTCCCTATATCACATGATCCTCAGGCCTTATTCTCTTTCTTCTTTATTAGGTAACCCAATTTTCTGAGGACCTGAGCATTCATAGATTTAAGGCATCATGTCAATATGTTTTATGAGACTTTCATAACAACTGTTCTTCTGATAATATATGTACCTTACCTTTCCCTCATATTCTTCCCCTCTTCAAAATACCTACAGTATAGACATGAAATGACTTGGTGCCAGTGCAGCCACTATGCCAGATGTGCACAAAACACCTATGGGGTCAGAGATTCAAATGCTGAAAGAAGCCTGGATCCTCAGCAACTTCATTGGCCTGTGGCACAGTTCCTGAAGCTCTAAACATTTGCTGGTAGTAAGGAAAGGCTCTGTTAGATGAGGCCATGATGCTACTGTTACCAAAACTAGGAGCAATTCTACCACAGGAACTCTGATTACGAGCCATCTGGATGAATGCATGTTCAGGGGATGAGTTAAGAAATTTGGGGAAGATCCATTAACTCGTAAAAGATGTAGCTTTGAGAATACATTTTCTTAAAAGTACAAGAAATGAGAAGTTAGAAACATTGACTTCTGAGTTGAACAAGATTCAAAATATAGAACCACGAAGGAAGATAGGAGATTTAAAAAGATAACATACTGATAAGGAAGAAAATTTGGCTAGGGGTATGAACTGAAGTAAAAAGGAACTCCATTTAAATAAGACAGTGAAATTAATATCTTTGTGAGCATAAAATCGCTCATGATCAGAGAGAGAGCAAGGCAAACACTGCCAAAGATAGATTAGAGATATTGTAACTAGTGGGAGCAGTTGTCTGTGATGTAAAAGCAATAGAGAGTGATAAAAATGAGGAGAGAAGAAAAAGATGTCCTTGACAGAAACACTTCTATTCTTGAACAAGAAACCACTGTAATAGATGTTAAATAAATTTACGTTAAAACAACGCAGCCCAAAGCAAAAAGCAAAACTTAGGTCTACAATATGATTAACCAGCAGCAGTAATGAGGGACAGGACTTTATACTGATGCGGCTAAAATTTACAAATTCGGAGCTAACATATGGGTTTAGTTGCTAACTTGGCAGGAAAGTTTCCTCACAATGAAAGAAAATCAGACTGACATGAGATATTGACTCAAAAATATCAGAAACCAATCAGCCAATATCCACCTACACAGCTTCTGGTGGCAAAGTTATCTATCAGGAAATCCAGACACGAAGTTTTTGTTTATGGAGATAAACAGATTTTGAATCATTTATCCGAGTGTGGTGATGGTCAGTTTCACCTGCTGCTATGATACAATTCAGAATCTCCTGGGAATGGAGCCTCAGTGGAATTACCTAGATTAGTGAGCCTATGGACAGGCATGCGAGGAATTTCCTTAGTTGGGATTACTGACCTTTAGAAGACTCACTGAGAATGTGGACAGCCCTGTTTCCTGGACAAGGCTCTGAACTAAATGAAAAGGATAGAGTGACCTTGTTGTGCCTTGTTTGTGAGCCCCAAAAGACCAACCAGGAGCCGACTCAGATGCAATCAATCACATTCGGGTCTTTATTTACAAGCTCAGATCGATCTTGGGTTTACTCACTGTGCACCCTCACACACGCAGCAGGTTGGCTTGGTGAAGAAGCCCCGAATTCTCATCCGGACAAGGTTTTATAGGAAATGGGAGCAAGTGGGGGGGGGGCGTGTCCATCCCAGCAGGTATCCAGGAGAATGACTATCGTAAACCAACAAACGGATATTCTAAAAAGCAAGACTACACAATCCCAAATGGTGTGAAAGTAAATCTGAAACAATCAGACTAATCTTTGATTAACTGTTACTAGGAATAGCTAGGGAGTAACTCTGGGGTATGGGCCAAGGACAAGTCATGGGGTCTTTCCTGGTACTTGGGTGTAGCTTGGGTTCAGCGGCAGATCAAATTCTCTTTTTCTTTTAAGATGGATTTCGATCCCATGATGGAGTAGGTTTGACCTCTCAAGCTGAGCACTAGTGGACAGGTGTTAACTCATTATTCTTTACTCTTTACACTCTGGACCTGATATTTCGGCTGCTTCAAGTTTCCGCTGCTGGCTTTGCTTCCCAACAGTGATGAACTGATGAACGTAAGGTAACCTGTGGGCCAAGGAAACCCTTTCCTTCTTCAGCTGCTTTTGTCAGCTCATTTTATCACAACAGGAAATAAACTAGTGTACACATCAATCAATCGAATCCTGTTTTGAACCAGAAAAATTTAAACTTCAAATTCTAACCATTAAAGATTTAATTAAAAATTAAGAGGAAAAGTAAGAATTCAGACTATCATATCCCTTATTGGTAAGGTGATTATGTTCTGATCTGCATTAGTGCACATGACAATATTTATTTGTTAAATTTAACAAGAAACATTTTATTACTTCTTCCAAATGCCATGAAACTTTATCACCTGAAAATTGTTGCAATATTCAAACATTTTCTCTATTATTTCTGCTTTAATGTAAAGCTTTAAAATATTAGAATTATAGGTTTTCCTCCAGCTATTTATCACCTTACTTTGTTATTCTGGTTTTGTTAAAATTGACTTAACTAAATGGTATATATTTTTTGTATAATTACTGGTTTTTAACAGGATATAATGAAAATCATAGATTTTTTTCCCCACTACACCTGCACTTTTCTAGAGTAAGCAATGGTTATAGATTTAACTGAAAACAGAAATGTGTTGTGCTTTCATAGGTGGTTGTCTTCAGTGAAGATTTTCATGGAAGAAGTCTATTCTGCCTTTGGCAATGAACTGAGGAGATGAGGCTGTCAGCTCAAAGCATATGAAATTGGAAAGAAAAAGGAATGTTTTTGTTATTATGGAAGGTTACTTTATGAGCTCTTGAGCTCTTAACAGCCTGCAGATGCACAGATTCACAATGCCAGCCTGCAGCACATACTGGTAATACTGACTCTTACCTCCACCTCTGCTTCCCCATGGCCAGAGTCTGCCCAGGAGTTAGTGAGAATCCCTTGTCTTGACCCAAGATAAAGCATCCAGAGTTTGACTTTCTAATTCCCATTCTGCCCTTGGCTCACCAGCGTTCTCTGATAAGACGGTTATCTGGCCTGTGCCTAAAGCAATCTACAAAGCAAGAATAATATTTTGATCCCAACTCTCTTGAATGCCCTAGTGGTTCACTAATAATTTATTTTGAAGCTGAGGAGAGACACAGATAAGAGCAAAGTTATCAGCACGTTCAGATAAACGCCTTAAAATCTTAGGTATCATGACTTTCTCATACCCAACTACTCACTGTAAACATTTAAGTAGGAAAAGGATGTTAGATAAGCGGAACTGCGTGTTAATATTTGAGATCAACAAACTCCTACTGAGCTTTAACACAGAAAGGTCATTTCACCTTCCCCAAGTAAACTTCCTTTTGCTCTTTCATAATATACAGTAGTGAAGCTATTTTTATAAAATTTAGCACCACATTCATTCATATTATTTTCTGCAATTAACTTTTGTTTAGTCACTTACAGGAGCCCGTGGGTCTCTAAAGCTCTGTCCCTGTGTCCTTTTGAATTATAATTGCTCACCTTATTAGTAGTTACATTGTAGTTTTTCAGTCAATGGTCATTTTTTTCTGAAGAAACCTATCCTACTGAGACTGTATTCTCCCACAGATTTTTCTTTAAGATTCTCATAAAAATCTGGTTGGAATTTTTCTTGTTAGCTCTTAAGGTCTTTGATCCAGTATTTCCTCAATATACTCCCTTTCCTCCTTGTATGTTCTGCACCATTATATGTTGGAAGTATGTAGTCTGCTCTTTTATTTTGATTTTACAGAGGGTTGTAGTGACAGGGTGTACAGAGATTGTCATGAGTCTTGGAAGAGACCTTGGACTTTTAAACAATGTTGAGATTGTAATAGACTATGGGGCCTTTTGAAGTTGGACTAAATGCATTTTTATAGTTTGATCTGTCTCCATGCATAGATAGATAGATAGATAGATAGATAGATAGATAGATAGATAGATAGATAGATAGATAGATAGATATGTATATATGAATGTTTAGCCATCAAAGAGTGACACTATTTGCAAAGGATTAGAACTGTGCTCTTGTTGGAGGAATTGTGCATCTGGGTTTGAGGTTTCAAAAGCCATGCAAGGTCCAGTTCTCTGTTCTTTTTATCTCCCTGTCTCTTTTATCTGTCTATCTATCTATCTATCTATCTATCTATCATCTATCTCTTTATCTCTCAGCCTGAAGAGCAGGATGTAGCTCTCGCCTACTAGTCTAGCACCATACATGCTACATGCTGACATGTTCCCTGCCATATCGATTATGAACTAAACCTCCGAAGCTATAAGCAAACCCCCAGTTAAATGCTTTCTTTCAGCCTTGGTCATGGGGTCTTAACACAGCAATTGAACAGTAACTAAATCAACGATATGTTGTATGTATATTACACTACTGGAATAAAATAAAAATTACCATAAGATGGCAAAATTAACATATATGAAGACAAAATCAAAATGTATTTTAATTTGTAGGCAACATGGTATATCATGTTCCAATTTCTATTTATGAGATCAGAAGTCCTGAGGATAAGAATTAGATAATTTTTTCTGAGTACGTAAAGATCCACTTCTTTAAAACCTTTACTAAAATGGCATGCCTGTGATCATGTTATTGATTGCTAGTATTCTATTACAGCCTACATATTAATCCTAGTTCTGCTACTGTATATACAAAATAAGTAAAGCCTGAGGTTTATCATATTTTCAAATAGTTTTCAGAATTCTTAATAATATTTATAACACAGATGACCTGTACAAATAATTATTTGATTGTTTTCTTCCTTTTGTGCATCTATGATAGCATTGCAATGACTTTGATCCTTTATTCTTGCTAGCAGGGAGTTTATATCCTGGTTTGGTTTTCACTGTGACTGGTGTGCGAGTATATTCAGTGCACAGTGCAGTTAGAGTTATTCTGTTGTCTCTAATACTTGAACAGATACCATCTAATGTCTTAAACATTACAACACACTCAATGGGATTTTTGTGTAAGTGGAAAGGGTAACTTCTAGATGGTTGCTATAGGGAGATGTGGCAAATGAAGTGCAAATTTTACTAAATTAATAGGAATGACGAACTCTATGTATGATGCTATACCTAGTTACATCACATTGTGTGGATGCACGAGTGGATGAGGGATGGATGGATCGATGGATGGATGGATGGATGGGTGAATGGACAGGCTGCGCAAATCTACACAGTAGTTATTCAAACTCTTACTAGCACATCATTGAAATTTAAAAAAAAATCAGGGTATAGTGCAACATATGTATCCCCCAAAGAATGAAACAGAATGAATCAGGAATTTGAAGCCTGCATGGGCTGCAAATTAAAATGCTGTCACCAAAAGAAGATCGATATACTTCTTTAAATTTAAAAAAAAAAAAACCATAACAATGAACCAACAATATGGAGTAAATAGTTCCTATGGAAAAGGAAGACAAAAATGATGAACCAGCCAGATCCCCCAGAGCTTCCGAAACTAAACCATCAACCAAAGAATACACATGGAAGGAGCCATGGCTCCAGCCACATATGTAACAAAGGATGGCCTTGTTGGGCACCAATGGCAGGAGAAGCCCTTGGTCCTGGGAAGGCTCCATGCCCCTGTGTAGGGGAACACCAGGGTGGGGAGGTGGGAGTGGAGGGGAGTAGGGGAGCACCCTCATAGAAGCAGGGGAGATGGGATGGGGAGTTTACAGAAGGAAAACCGGAAAGGTTGATAACATTTGAAGTGTAAATAAATAAAATAACCAAATTTATTTAAAAAAAAGCATAACTAAGCTTACAGTAGAGCCTAAGGATTCTCTGTTGTTGCTTTCTGTATTATCTTATCATTTTCTGTGCTTGACTCAGAGCCCATGAGAAGAGAAACATGAAATGATCAAATGATCAGTTGCAAAGCCAGACCTTTGCTTCTGCCACTCTAGACCATCACTTTAACCCAAAAGCCTGCTTTGCCTCACCTTACCATTGCCCAACTGGAAACCAACTCCAGTGTGTTCTAGGTCCTGCTTCACACAACCTTTGTCATCTTTCTGTATTTAGTTATATTTGTGAACATTTCTTACTTTAAAGGTCTGGAAAGCTTGAGGAGAACTCAGTTGGTATAGTTCTCATTTTGAGGGACGGTTAATCTTGTCAATTTGAAGTTAGACTCATCATGCACATGCCTCTCAATGTATCTGTAGGATTTTCTAGATTATGTTAATTGTGGTTTGAAAGCACACTTGAATTATGGGTACCACTGTTCTGTGAGTTGAAATCTGGGGCTTAATAAAAATGAGAAAAGAAACTGGGCACCAACATTCAGCTCTCTCTACGTCCTGAATGTGGCTGTCATGTGACCAGCTGCCTGGAGTTCCTGCCATCATAACTTCAAAAACATGTTGGACTGTATTCTCAAACTGAGCCAAATGGAACCCTTCTTCCTTAAGCTCTACTAGAAAAGTATTTTGTTGCAATAATAAAAACAAATAATTGATATATGCTCTAAGATGAAGACCTGAATTTGATACCTGAACTCAAGTAGAAGAACCACGCTATGTCAGACAAGGTGATAACATCTTTAATCCCAGCACTCTGAAGACAGAGGCAGGCAGATTGCTGCGTTCAAGTCCAGCGTGGTTTACATAGTAAGTTATAGGACACACAGGGCTACTTAATGATACCCTGTCACTGTCTAAATATGCTCACATATATTTAAAACCAAATAAAAATGTATGGAAATTTGCTGGAGAAACATACTTATTTTGTCTGGAATTAAAGAAGAAAGTTGGCATGAACCACCAAACTGTTTTGTCTATGCAAAAGATGTGCAGCACTTTTATCGTTTGTAAACGTATAACCAAACAGAAGGAGAAAACAATCAGTGAATTTAAAGGCAGTGAATAACATGGAGTTAAACACTACTCAAAGGACAAGACAAAATAAAACCTCATTTGCACATCAAACTGTACACAATGTGAAATCTAACCAGACATTTCAGATGAAAAAGTAAGACGATAGAATAAAAGGAATTCTCATGATTACAAAACTATGACCACCAGAATAGTAAATACAGAGTAAGATGGACCACATGGGGTCTAAATTGAATTAGAGGTCAAATGAGTACAGAAAATGAAGACAGAGAGTATGAATCTCTTAGAGGAGACAATGGATGCATCAGACAGAAAGCAGTGATCCAGCTAAAGAAAATCAATTGTTTTCATTCTAGGGAAATTGTGTTCTCTGTCCTGTAATGGAAGGAGGGAACGGAATTCATTTTTCTGTATTATGAGAACTTTTCTGGTAAATAAAAGAATCTTCCAACTCAGTGTATCTACAGTGTTTGAGAAGATACAACACACTATTAAACGGAATCATCAAAAGTAAGAGATGTTCTGGAAATCTTTCTGAATTTTACAAGTGAAGACTCAGCTCAATGGCAGCTTAGTCAGAAAAACGGGGAACGAGTGAAGGGAGAGATGGGGGCAGAGATCGTGCGTCAGTGCCACTCTGACAGCTAAGGTGGAGATTGGACTGTAGACTGGAAACATGGGTAGTTTCCTCCATTGTTATCCATACTAATTATTTTTTAAACCTTGCCCTGAAAACATGTAGATGCAAGCTTATGAACTTAATAGTTATATGGAATACAGGCATTTATATTTTAACAGTGAATAGAGCTTTACATACAAGATGGAGAAAACCAACAGGCAAAGCATCTGATGAGAAGGGTTAGTAGGAAAGCTATTTCAGATGTCAGAGAAGTCTAAATTCATGCCAAGCAGATCACTAATTTCATGCCTCAGGAAAATAAAAATACTATGTAAATACATTTTTCCTGCCGGACATGGTGGTGCACCCTTGCAATCTTGACACCTGGGAGACTTATACATAGGATTATGAGCTCAAGGTTAGCCTGGGCTACACAGTAAGGCTGTGTCTGAAAAGTAAGCAGTGAATCACTACAAAGAGAGATAGAAATGGAGATGGAGAGAAACAGACAGAGATAATTTTGGCAAAGGATTTCTTTTCAAAAGGATCAAGTTCATTTTATTGTGAGATTGAGAGTGTTTCTGCTTTTTTTTTAGAGCAAATCCAGTCATTGTGTCATAAAGTCTCCAGGGCATTTGCAGCTCTAAACAAGAGTGTTCAGAGCCTCCCCGTGCAATAGATTTTTCTCTTCTTAGCGTGGGTATCTTCTCAAAACTACAGAAGTATTCGTGCAGTTCCTCATACTTTACTAAGTTTTGTGTAAACCCAGGTGTCCCTGGTTTCCCTTTCCCAGCACTTGCTGTCATTCTGCCTCACTATCACACATGACTTAGTGAATATTAGTGCCCTGTCATGTGACTGGACACCATTGCCAAGTGTAATAATGACTGTGAGGGTAGGGACCAGAAAGGGAGTTAAACCTGGAGTCTTGGATCTGTCCTTAAATCAAAGAAGCAAGGAATTACCTTTGGAAGTCCAATTAAGGAGAAATGTTGTCTAAATCTACATGACAAATCACCTCTGAGGAAAAGGAAAAGAAGTGTCCATGACATATACAGGCAGCCTTATGCGGCCTTGATGTGTTTCTGTGTTAGGAATATAAGCAAATTACAATTTTAAAGGATCAAATGCAAGAAGTAACATAACTAAATCAAATATTGTTTGAAGCATGATTCTGTGGTGGAACTATATGACTTCCACAAGCATATTTCATTAAAATGAAAAGATTTTGAAATAGCAAATGAGGTATCCCGAAAGTTTCAGTTAATCTGGTAACACCAAGCAAGACGTAATGGAAAGCCACTGACCTGAGCAAGCTAATGATTTTCTAGATCAGCACACAACTACTTAAGTACAATGAAAAGAATTCCAGGTCATGTTCTAAACCTAGGTAAATTTGTTGTCTGTGATATTGGGCTTTGTATTTGACACTGAGAGGTCAGAGAAATGACAGGAAGGCTACAGTTGCAGTTTATCAATAAATCATTTTATATTCATGAAGGCATCGCTTCATTGCCAAGGGTACTATCTAAAACCCAGCTGAAAATATCAATGAATTGAGTTGTCCCAGATGGGCAGCTATTTCATATCTTAATAGTGCATTTCAATAATATGTATAAATATATATATATGTATATGTGTGTGTATGTGTGTGTGTACCTAAATTATAACACATATGTTAGTAGCATTATAACACTTGTCAAATTTGACTTCTTAAATGCTTTCATTATTCATAGATTGATTTATGACACTAAACACAAAAAATCATTGCAAAATCATCAAAATAACATGATAGTAAAGATGGAGTGAAACCCTGAACTACACTTTGTAAAATTATAAGCTAACCTTTAAATAACTTGTATAGTTCAAATACTGTATGCCACAATGACAGAGCACTCTTCTTTCCACAGAGTTTGTTAAATACACATGTGGACCTCTTGGGAGTTCACAATCAATCCTGAGGCCAAATATTGACTTTGATGTTGGCATGAACAGCATTTTTTTCCTAATCTTGATGTGACGATTCCCTCTGACCAATCACATGAGGCTTTCAGGCTACATCCCACCCCCTCTTTCCCCTTTGCAACCAATCCAAATAGTCCTTTGATTTCACTTAACTCTCCAATGCATCACGGCTACCACATTTTGAAAACCCCTACATCCTATTCCCTTAATTCCAAAATGAAAAATTTCCCATCACACATTCTAATCAAAGTCGCATACATTTTCACTACTCTTGCCCATTGCTCTGCCTTTTGTCTTTCTCTGGCAAAACCAACTACCAAGTAAATTCATCTCTTTCTCCCTTTCTCATCTGTCCTGAAATGAATAAACCCAAATGAAGAAAACTCCAAGTCTAAAATGTGTTTTGGAAGTGTTATTCTTTTCTTTATTCTGCTCATATTCTACTTTTCTTATTTTCTTTCTTCTTCTTCTAATTCCTCTCTCTCTCTCTCTCTCTCTCTCTCTCTCTCTCTCTCTCTCTCTCTCTCTCTCTCTCTCTCTCTCTCTCTCTCTCTCTTTCTCTTCCTCTCTCTCTCTCTCTCTCTCTCTCTCTCAATATATTCTGTGGAATCCACAGCTGTGTTTTGACTGGGTGTGGTTTTCTGTAGGGGTCTCCATCTGTTACAAGAGAAGTTACCTTGATGAAGTAAGATTAGTGATACTAGCATTGTGTAGTCAGCTATTTCTAGTACCAAATAGGATTTCACTCTTGTAGAATGGGTGTTAAGTACAATCAAGGAGTTGTTGGTTACTTCCAAGATGTGTGTGCTACTACTTTACCAGAGTCATCATGCTATGGTGGTCATTGATGCGGTTCAGTGGCCCTATTGCTGAGTAATTGGTTGTCTCACTCCTTTGTATGCTTGTATGCTGCCTTCTGATAGCATGAAAACTAGTCTTTTAAGAAGAGGAAATCCAGGGGTTGGGGATTTAGCTCAGTGGTAGAGTGCTTGCCTAGGAAGTGCAAGGCCCTGGGTTCGATCCCCAGCTCCGAAAAAAAAAAAAAAGAACAAAAAAAAAAAAAGAAGAGGAAATCCAGATCAGTTCCAGCTCAAGGGTAACTGAGCTCTGTTTCTGAAATGTATCTTTGCCATTAGTCTACATCTACAAGATACACCTGTCCTTAAGGCTTTGGAGCGTTTTCAGAAGAGAGGATAGAAAGATTGTAAGAACCAGAAGATCAGGTAGTTTGTTGTAAGATTGAGTCTCCTAGGAACATCAGAAGCTTCACCCATAAATTTCATTCTCACTGTCATGAAAACCAAAAGTAAGCTGAACAAAGACAAGACCAATAGGCATGCCAAACTGGATCCGGAAAAGACCGTAATCCTAGAGGCAACTAAGAAAAGCTGAAAATGGTCTTCCCTAAGTAAGAGCACATTAATTAGTTCACTGCCAAATGGTCATCCCTGCAAGCATGCATACAAGTAATATTATATGAACCAAACAGGTTATACTTATTAATATATATAAAGCTTTAATATATACAAATATATATAATTACATATATATGTGTGTGCGTCTGTGTGTGTGTGTGTGTGTGTTTATGTGTAGTAACAATGATACAAGAGGCCCCAATTTGAAGACAGACAGGGAGAAGTGTATGGAAAGGTGTAAAGAGAGGAAAGGGAAGAGAGAAGTGTTATTATATTTATCAAAATCTCAACGATCTCAAAAATTAAATTAAAAAGAGACATATATATGGAGAGAGAGTCTGTGTCATAGAGTATTTAAACTATACAGGAATTTTCTAAGTGTGTATAAGATTTCATTCTAGCTTTGTTAAAGGGTCTTCACTAAACCTTCTCAGTTTCAGCCTTAGATAAACTATTCTTGCTACATTCTATAGATGTTTATATGATGCGGATTGGCTGTGCCTGCCCTTTCCAGCAACCCACAGTCTGCCTGTCTCCAAGGAGACTTGCTGTAACCAGGGACACAGGAGGCCTTCTCTAACCCAAGTCATAGAGCTCTACCTGCCTCTAAGGCAGGACAGGCTCCAGTCAGAGACACCCAGGCCAATTAACACCAGAGACAACTAGATGGCGAGAGGCAATCACAAAAACATAAGCAACAGAAGCCAATGTATGCTGGCACCATCAGAACCCAGTTCTCCCACCACAGCAAGATTCTACCAGCAGCTGACTGAGACTTACAGCCAACCATCAGAATGAGGTTGGCAGGGGGCTCCTATAGAAGAGTTAGGGGAAGAACTAAAGGAGCTGAAGGGGATTGCAACCCCAAGGGAAGAACAACAAGATCAATGAAACCAGACCCCTCAGAACTCCCAGAGACTAAGCCACTAACCAAAGAGCATACATGGGCTGGTGTGAGGGCCCAGCTACATATGTAGTGGAGGACTGCCTTGTCAGACCTCCATGGAAAAGGGCATGCTTAATCCATGCAGAATCCTGCTTCAGGGAAGGTGGATTCTACAGGGTGATGTGGGAGAGGGTGTGCAGGCCAGGGAGCACCCTTTCAGAAGCAAAAGGGAAGGACAATGAGGTGGAGAATTCATGAAGCCGGGACCAAGAGGGAGGCAACATTTGCAATGTATATAAACAAAATATTTAATAAAAATAAATAAAAAGATGTTTATAGATGATTTGTGGGTTTTACCCTCTTGTGTAATTTTTCCTTGCTATTACACCAGTTTTCCATGTACTACTGAATTATTTTTTACACTTATATTCTATCAATGCTACATATTTAAATTAGGCAATGCCTTTCCCTCCACAATTGAAATGCAAAGTTCTTTTCTTCCCTTTGCGACAAAGAAATTATTGCTTGAAATAATCATTTTTAACTTTTTAAATCCTTTCTTAAATCTGGCCTAAAACACCAGGACTCAACCAATCATAACCTCTTCTCCCTACTTGCATTCCATTCCTGCATGATCCTGCCAGTTTTAGGTTTATAAATGTCATCTATGTAATGAAAATTATTAAATGCATATCTCCCATTTCAAATATCTCTCTAAGTTCAAGAGTTATTTTTCCACTGTCCATTCAATATCCTTCTTATAGATTAAAACTTTGAATTTCCCCCATCAAAAAGCTATATCCAATGTTGAGATCTTTACTCTGAAGTAAATGTATTTGGGGCATGGTCTCTAAGGAAATAATTAGGTTTAATAGGTCCCAAAATAGGGTCCTGATAAGATAGGACTCTAGAGCGTTTGCAGATTTCCACTCTTTACAAGACCCCATGGAAAGGGCCATATAGAGGCAGAAAACAGGCTTTATCTACAAACAAGAAAGCCTTTCTCATTAACCAAATTCATCAGATCATCCAGAATATAGAGTAAATTTCTGATATTTATACACCCAAACTGTGGTGCTTTGTTATGGAAGCCTAGAGTGTTAGAATGACCCCGTTTGATTGTTTAGAAAGAACAGTAAGAGTTCAACATGTTCAAAATTAAGTTCTGTCCTCTCACCCCAAAATCTGTTTTATCACCCTCCTTATCATGGGAACCCTTAAAATGGGAGACATTAAAGTGAAGGGTACGTACTTTGCGGGGAGAATTTGTTTACTGTATTATATGTACAAATTTGTGTGTGTGTGTGTGTGTGTGTGTGTGTGTGCGCGCGCGCACAAATTTTAGAGAAAAAAATAAAACTTTAACAAATACAAGTTATAAAATATATTATTCCATAAATATTAATTTCCTCACTCCAATGAATACAGCATAGTTATATAGTGAGTTATCATAGAAGAAAGAAATGTTGCATGGCATACAGGAAACTTTTGGACTTTTTTTTAAACTCTTTTGTAAGATTAGAATTATTTTGAAATAGAATAGCCAGAAGAAACATAAGCCACATCACTGCCCCTGTGCCCAAGCCTTCTGAAAGCTCTGTTTCATTCAGATAGATGTACATTCTGCAGATATACATAGCTGCTTACTCTCCATTCTCTCTGTTCTAACCACACCGCCCTCTTTGTCAGGCATGCGACCTAAATAGCCTACACTTGTGTGTCCTCTTCCTGGAATCTACCTCCCGAGATAACTGCATGGCTAATTACCACGCCTTTGTAAGACTTTCTCCAGTCATACATTCACTGTGATTCCTTACCACCCTACCTGGTACTACACACTGAAACACACATCATAGTCCAGAGCTCATGATTGCCTTCCATTTTCTGTCCTAGTTTCTTACTTTTTCCATAGAACTTTTTTATTTCCATTGGTCATTTCATTGATTTATTTAGTGCTTTGATTGTATGTTATGTTTCCAAATACTAAATTGCAAGTTCCTTGGAAGCATAAAGCATTACCTACTAAGTTCTGTGTAGTTCCACAAAAAAAGAAAAAAAGAAAAAAAAAACAAATCCAGGGATCCACCTTGAATATCAAAATGAAAGAATTCTGAAGTATATTAACTCAGTACATTTTTATCTTATATTGGTACTAACATTGTTTTTTTATTCTGATACTGTCAGAATACCTATAATGTATAGGTAAGCCTAACATATAATACCTATATACATATATATATGTATATATATACCTAGTATTATAATATATTTGAAGTGTTTTTTGATGTATCCTATTTTTATTTAAAGAAAGTTTTGAGCTACCATAAGTTTTTTTTTCTTTATTAACTTGAGTATTTCTTATTTACATTTCAATTGTTATTCCCTTTCCCGGTTTCCGGACCAACAACCCCCTAACCTTCTCTATGGGTGTTCCCCTCCCCATCCTCCCCCCATTACCGCCCTCCCCCAACAATCACGTTCCCTGGGGGTTCAGTCTTGGCAGGACCAAGGGCTTCCCCTTCCACTGGTGCTATTACTAGGCTATTGAAGTGTTTTTAAAAACTGAAAAACTCAAAGCATACGTTATAGATCAAATGAAATATTAAATGTATAAAAGCTACTAGAATCACAAGCAAGAGATTAACATTTAAGCATGATAAAATATGGAAATACTATGGATAAACTGATGCATGAAGAATGACAAAAATAGCAAGAAGTTCAAAGAAAATAAATAATTTCTAGTTTGACTATAAAACTAGGAAGTAAAAAGTCAATAGCTTATTCATGCAGCCTCCCAAGAAGTAAAAAATTCATTATAATCAGACCACTTGATAGACATTCCAGTAGGATTCTACTAACATGGTAAATTATTATCAGAAACAGTTCCTATGTTGGCATATGTCTGTAATCTCAGCACTTGAAAGCTGACATGGAATCATAAGTTCAAGGCCAGCTAGGAAAACACATCAGGAATGTCTAAATAAATAAATAAATAAATAAATAAATAAAACTTTTTAATCAAATAGTTCCTGCTCAGTCTAGAGAGCAGCCCCTTACCAGAAGCAATTTGTTTTCTAAATGAAATTTGACAATGCCTTTGCGACATTCCCAGTAATGTCAAGGTTCAAATACCCTTGTCTTTACAGCTTATTTTAAATAATGCATTGCACTTGATGGAATAATGAATGTGAGTCCTGTTGCTTCTTTTGCCTGACTTTACTCACCAAATGTAAAAATTAGGCCATGTGGTAAGAAGTATAATGTATCTTCAAAGATGTTCACATGTTCATCATGAGAACCTATGCGTATGTTACCTTACCTGCAATGAACTCTTCAGATAAGACACATAGATTTCCCCAGTGTTCCCAACATCATCACAGGAAACATAAAACTAGAAAACCTTTGCTGGTACATGAAGTCAAGGGTGAGGAGGCAGAAGAGCTAACCAAAGAAAACACACATAAAAGGATTCGACCTAGGTCCTACAAAATGATTCGGAAAATCCACTGAACTCTTGTTCTGCCTGCCTCACACATGTGCATGGATGTGCAGCCATCCCGTAGGGCATGGGAAGCCTACCAGTGCCAATAGCTTCAAAAAAAAATGTATCTCCCTCTCCCAGCAGTTAGTCACACCAATAACTACTCAACCTATTGACAGGTTAAAGAGTAGGGCCGACAAAGCGACTTCCCCTGTTTGCTAGAAATGTGGCTAGCTTGGTATTGTGAGGGTTGTGTTCAGATAACCACAGCTGCTGTATACTCATGAGTATCTAGAAGAAAGCACTTCACAGCACTCCCACCTCTGGCTTCCACATTCTTCCCATCTCTTCCTCCATAATATTCCTGAGCATTGGTGGTAAGAAGATCATTCATACAGATAACCAAGAGAAGGGGGAATATGGAAGGAACAGAAATCAGGGGTGAGAGGTAGGTATTATCATACATGCATGAATTCTAAAAATGGAAAAATTATTTAAAGAAAAGTACATTTTACTATGAGATGTCACTATTTTAGTCATTCAAGCATTTATTTAAAATGACTGCATGTACACATACACATATTCATACACATACACATACACATACACATACACATACACATACACATACACATACACATACACATACACATACACATACACATACACATACACATACACATAGAAAACAAGCTTTTCTAAGTCTTTGGAGATAGACATCCATAAGCAGGCACCGTGTGGAAGCTGAAAATGGCTCTCTACTGAAAGAGAGCAAGGAAGACTTGATTCTTTCCAGTGCTGGTGTCTAAAACCACTACACACTAGCTGGGGCTAGGAACACACTCTCTCCCAGAACCTTCACTTTTCAGTATACTATTAGGGCACAAGGTATGCTCCTGGGAATATACCCAAAAGATGCTCCACCATACCACAAGGGCACATGCTCCACTATGTTCATAGCAACCTGATTTGTAATAGCCTGAAACTGGAAACAAGCCAGATATCCCTCAACCAAAGAATGAATACAGAAAATGTGGTTCTTTTATACAATGGAATACTATTTAGCTATTAAAGATGAGGACATCATGAAGTTTGCAGGCAAATGGATGGAACTAGAAAATATCATCCTGAGTGAGGTAACCAAGACCCAAAAAGACATGCGTGCTCTGTACTCAGTGATAAGTGAAGGTGTCTTTGTAATTGTCAAGTGTTGATTGCTATGCCAGCAGAAAGCTAAGTACTCATGGATCTTCTTGTTCCTATGGCCAATAACTGGGTTTTTAGTTTTGTAAACATTCTCCTTCCTTACTATCTGATTACCTTTAATAAAGACCTGATGGCCAATAGCTGATCAAGAAGTGAGGGAGGAACTTCTGGGAGAAGACAGATATAGGAGATTCGCCAGTGGAGGTGATGGTTGGGAACAAGAGGAGAAAAGTGAAGAGCTAGCCATGTGGTAGGTTGTAGGTTATTAGGTTAAAGTTAGATTGAGCTACCCAAGAGTTTGCCCAGCTAAAGGCTTACAGTTTTGTAAACATTCCCCTTCCCCACTAGCTGATTGACTGTAATAAAGAGCTATCATTATTTAACCACTGGCCGGTCCAGAAAGTCCTGCTATAGTATCCACAGCGGGGAAAGCAGCTGAGCCTACTGGAAGCTAACCTGAAGAGTGTGAATTCATAAATTTTGTTGTTTTAGGTCATTAAATATATGGCCATTTGTCATGACCACAATAGAAAATTAACTCAAGTTGCTAATGCAAATGGCTTCCTCTGAGCTATTAGCTTCTTCAAGCATTGTTAGTGATTCTCAGAAAACAGAATGCATCCCAGAAGGGGAAGTGGGAAATTAGAAAGTTGCTTTAATGGGTATGGAAGCCTCCAGAGAGGGATACCAAGTCCCTGTCTCTTCAGCATGTGCCCTTTGAGTTCACTACAAGTACAATGTTCGGGCATGGCTAATGTTTTATGTATTGGCTACTCAAAGCTGTATGTTAGCACCCCAAAGATAATGATGGCTGTGTGGATGGCCTTATTATTTTAATGGTGTTTATAACCATGCAATGCTGTAGTCACTCACAAACACTACAGACAGGAATACACATCATTACAATGCTTTAGAAAGCATCTGGATAGTGTACATTACTAAGAATCTTTTGTTTGATAAATACAATTCATATGCATTTGCAAAGATCTATATATGGGCTATTGCTCAAATTATTCATGATATTGTTAAACATTTGACCACCAATATATTTAAGAATATAGTTTAACTCTTTTTAGAATCATGGGGCAAGTATTATACAATTAGTAAATTGTATAATATTTCCTTAAACAATACCAGCATTGATAACATCAATAGAATAATATTCAGTTAACATAGAACAATTATTTGTAAACCTATTTGTGTAGATAGAGACATATATCTACAAAACAGGATGTGCTAGATGGGTAAATCACCTTCCACCTTCTAGACTGAGCTGTAGTTGGGAAGAGAACATTCCAGACAAATAGTGAGATGCTAAAAACACATAACAATCGATTGAAAGATCACAAATGATCCTACCACCCTCAATGTAACAATCTTCTCTTAGATAAACCTACTTCTCACACTGTCTCCTCTTCTCTATTTCCTCTCTCTCTCTTTCTCTCTCTCTCTCTCTCTCTCTCTCTCTCTCTCTCTCATCTATCCCTCCCTCTCTGCTCTCTGTTCCCCACTCTCTCCCATTGCCTCTCCTCCCTGACAAAGACTACATTTTATAGCCACCTGAATAATCCCCATAACTTGATCACCTCACTGAACATCTGTCCAGGTAAAGCAAGACCTCTACAGGATTGAGAGATTAGGCTACAGTATCTCTCATGGTGTCATGGTAGCCATTCCTTAGCCTAGTAGAGAAGTTGTATCTCCAGATCCTCAGCCTTCTGCTGTTATGACTTTTACTAGGCCTTTTACCAAATTTCTCATCCCATCCATTCCACTTAATATGAAGAGCAAAAAGGTACCAAGAAAGTTCTTAATGGGCTGATTTACCTAGAGCCTGCCAATAGCAGGTAGTGCAAATAGATGTTCACTCGAAACAGAAGAAGCAATGCCATCAAATGCAGCCCACTTTGGGTCACATTCTAGTAGAAGAAGATCTAACCTGACGGACCCCTGAGAGATGATCATACTGGGATCTTCATGAAACTGAACATTATGAAGCTAAACATTATATGAGTGATGACACATGTGGGTTAAAAAAAAAGATTTCTCAGCAATTGTCTTCCCACCACACAGATTCATCTTCAATGAGTGAGAGGAGTTGATGGATTCTGGGTCAGATCCTCAAGCCCCCAACCACACTGTGCTTCTTTGTAAAATCTTCTCTCCTTGCTTATGAAGCCTTGGGCTGAGATTTCCCTCACTGTGTGTGACTGTCTTGATGTTCCCTTACAGTGATTTAACACAGCAGTCTTTTCTCTTTTCTTGGGTCATGTTTTCCCCATGTTTTCCTCTTGTGGCCAAAGAGACCCAGGCACCTTTCCTCTCTGGAAAGTTTGAGGTCATTCTTTAATCATGCTTTCTCCTTAAACCCACTAGTCTATTTTACCTGCTGTCCACCTGTTTTAATTAATTTACCCCTTCGAGGACTCTCCCCACTGATGTTTCTCCAAGGGTTAGTTTCTTATTTTTTTCATATTTCCCTCAGATGTACCCAGTCTAAACTCCGTAAAGAGTGTAGCCTTTGGGAACTAAATACAGAAAAGCTCTTTTCACCTGTTATTTGTTCTCCTTCCTGTATTACTTCTTGACTCAAAAGAGACTGAATAGAGGAAAAAATTACCAAGGAAAAGGAAAGTTTGCAAATAGTTCAAAAATACTTGCCTTCTTGCTATTTACTTCCCATATGATGATCAACATTCTCAATTCTAATTTTTACATTTTATTTATTTATTTTGTGTGCATGAGAGAGGAATGCATGTGTACATGTAAAAGTCAGAGGACAACTTCCAAGAGTCAGCTCTATCTGTCCACCATGGAGTTCTGTGGATTGAAATCACACCATCATGTTTGGTGACCGCACATATATACACTGAGCCATTTGGATAGCCCATGGTCAGCATTGTTATAAAGGATGCAACTTAGTAGTGATAAAAAATAAAATGTGATGTGAATTCTAAAAAAAATAGATGGAAGTTTTACCTTAACAAAAATACTTGCTTCCTCCTTGTAATTGCAAAGCATGAGAAAGAAAGCAAGAGCACCTTTGTTCTTGGGTGCAGCTGTGAACATCACATGTTCTAGTTAACCAAACAGCACTAGTAAAGTCAGAGCACTCTTTTCATGTCCACCAATGAAGAACTTAGTACACAGATCATTTGGCCAAGACTGTTCTGCATTGGGGACAAAAGACACAATTCATCAGTTCCTAGCTTTATTTTTTAGGTTCTTCATTCAGCCAGGAAATAAAAAAAAAGGCACCATTGGCTTCATAGAGATTTATAACAATGAAATATTTATCTCTATATCTAATCTGCATAGATTTCTATACTTATGTATTCATCCTGTATACTATGTATTATATTTTTTTCAAAACACGGAGGATTCAGCCATTCTCAACACATTCCTTCAGGATCTAGGGAATCACAAATTTTAAATAGAGCTCTCAGGATATTTATAACACATATGTCAAAGTCAAAACACAAGCAGACTAAAATATGGTGTTCAGTAAAATTTAACTTGTATATACACTGTCTAGTGTTTCATAGATTCATATATGTGAATCTGTTCTTGCACTTGTGTCCAATAACCAAGATATCTCATTATGTATATATGAATATTTCAAAGACCTCCAACATCTGAAACACCCTGGTTCCAAGTATTTAAGAAAGTAGACGCTAAACCTTTATTTTTCTTTGGCACTGCACAAATGTTTCACATATACCATTTTAATCTGCATCCTAACTTTGAGACAAGACCATAGGTAAATGACTCTGAATAAATTATTTCCCCAAACACTTTATGTTTCACATTAATTAGGCTTGAAAAACATTGTGTTGTTTGTCCAAATTAGTTGAGCAACTTAGATTTTAAAAGAATACACAAGTTCAGAAGGATGGCTCAGCAGGTAAAGGTACCTGCCACCAAGACTGATAACCTCAATTCTACCCCTGAGATTTACATACTAGGAGAAGAAAACTGAGTCCTACAAGTTTTCTTCTGATTTCTGCAAGGATGCTGGGTTATGCATGTGTTATGATATGCATCACCTTTAACTCACATAAATCATAAATGAAAGGTCAGATTCATTTGCGGTAAGTAAAAACCAACAAAGATGGTTGGAGGGATTCAATGAGACATTGGGCTGGAGTTTCTCCATGGCTGCTCAGTCACTAGATTTATACAAAATTCAATTTAAAAGCAGTAAAACTTAAATAATGCGTTGAATGGTTCCCAGCCACCGAAAAAGATTTTATAGCTTCCATAGAAGTGCAACACTGATCCTAGGTAAGGTTCGTACATTTAGTACCATTGGATTCTCCAATTTAGAATGAAGAATTGCAGTCTATGAGGGTGAGGGTATTTGAGGTAATAGTCAACTGGACTTGAGTCCTGGCTACACAAAATGCCTATAGAGTGAATACTCCTACAGCTACACAGAATGTCTAGAGAGAGAATATACTGCCATGGCTACATAGAATTCAACCATAAGACTTTGCCATATTATTTAGATTTCTATGTGTAAAATAAGATTAAATGTCTGTAACCATAGACAATGAGAAATTGGTGATTTGCAAGTAAAGCAAGAGTGCAGATAACAAATTAAGCTCTCGATGAATCTAGCAGTTATAGTGAACAAAAAGTGTATATTCCACACTTGATTTCTGGACCTTGGAAATCTGATGAGGAATATGATAGCCACATTTACCTACTTCAGTGAAATTTTATATTATTAACAAACTTGGAGGAGTACACAAAAAAGAAACCATTAAATGTTTTAAGACAACCCTGTTTATATTGAGAAAAGGCAACAAACGTAACGGTTAAGGTGGCTGCTTCTGGTCAGCTCACACAAAAGAATAAGACATGTCTGCGTGTAGAGCAATCATGAAGATGCATAAAGCATGACCATGAGATGTACTTATCAAAAAGAGATCACAGTGTCAGATACTCCAAACAAAGAGGGTGAACATGTCAAAGACCCAGAGAAGTTGAAGCCAATTAGAACCTGGCGTAAAACAGAATTTAAACCCCATTGAAAGAGCAAAAGAGACATGTTGAGGGTCATAAGTGATTGTTTGATCCTTTTCTTTAATTGCTTTAGTGTCTGTGAGAGAGTGGGAAACAGAAAAAGAAATGAGAAGAGAAAGAGGAAAACCATTGCATCTTTCCCAACAAGAGACAAAGAGGAGTTGTATTAGAATCATGGCAACAAATACAGATTTGAATAAAAGGAATTGCAACAGGACTTAGAAGTAACAATGAGAATAAATGAGAGCGACAGTCATACATCTGTAAAAGAATTACCATGCTCTTTGTATGCAGAAAAATGTGTCTAACAGAATTTTAAAGTTATGCCAATATAGGCAGTATTCAAAGTATAATTGCCATGTGGACATTAGGATATGAATTATGATTGTGTAAACAAATCACATTTAATTCAATGCTTCCCATGTCAACATCCAATGGAACGCCATAACATGTTCAGTATCTACTGTGAGTTTTCTATGTGTTTTGTTTTATTTAGGTCTCGTGAGTTGCCAAAGTTTTGATTTTGTATTTACTTTCTGCCATTTCTTTTCCCCTTAGGCAGGCTCAGAAGGGAAATCAGTTGAGGATAATGTGTTACTTTCTGGCTTTATACTTGAAGCAAGTCTGTTTGTTTTCTTGCCTCACTCCCCAAAAGGTAGATTGCTTTCTGAAATGTGTGAACGTTCGATTGAGAAACGATTGCACTCTTATTTATCTAACCTGCTTACTCACATGAGAAAATCAGAATTACAGGATTATCATTTTAGAGTATGTTGATCTCCACTTGTAGCAGAGATTTTGCTGTAAGGAGAAACTTTCCCAAACAGATTTTCTTTTTTGGTGCTGCTTAAACTCCAGTCTTTCTAAGCAAACAACCAGCTTTCAGAATTTGGCAGTATATTTCCCTAAACAAATTCTTCTGCCCCAATAATCCTGAATGATAGGCTTTCCCACTGCTATAGGGTTTGTAACTGCATTGCTGAAAATTATTAGGGAGATATATTATTCTCTGGGGACAGTACAGAAGTGAAGTTTTCCAAATCATATACAGGTATGGTGGGACATTCCAATATGCTACATCGAGATATTCTGAAGAATGCAAATTTTGAAATTGTGTAAAATTAGGAGAAACATTAGATTTTCAGAGAATGGCCTAGGAGTGTTGATCAAATGGTACAAAGTTCCAAATAAAGACAAAATTGGAAAGGTGAACCAATTCCCTTGGGTAAAAGTATTGCCAGCCTTCTTAGACACCCCAGTCCAGTTTCACATCTTTTTCTGAGAGGAATTAAAAAATACTGTTATAAGTGGCCAATTCTTTGACCTGGCATTAACACACACACACACACACACACACACACACACACACACACACACACATATGTGTGTGTGTGTGTATGTATATATATATGTATGTATATGTATATATATATAAATAATATGTTCAAGGTGACTAGCCACTGTACCTTAGTAAAACATTTGTAGGAGAAGCTGAAAAGAATAAGTAAATGAAAGAGAAGGAGTAGAATTTTTCATAGATATTATAATTTTTCTTTTGTTTCCCTGGAGCTTCTATTTTTCAAACATTAAACAATTTTCATTTCTTGAGTCATAAGGAGAAGATCAGATATGATGGTTGGTTGCACAGTACCTTAAGATACAACTAACAATGTAGGGAAGAGCTAAGGAGGCATCCCTAGTACTCAGAAGTGGTCAGTCAGCCCTGGATATCATGTGATACTCTTCAGTCAACTTCTTAAAAAACAAAGGTGGTATATTTGTTTCTACATGGTATCAAAACCCTTGGGGGTATATAAACTCCCAAGGGTATGGTTCTGCCACAAAGTCATGTTTGACTTGTTCATGTCAATATTTTTCATGAATGGGAAAGGGTTTGTCAGCTGTTGTAATCATTAGATGATGTGAAATAAAGTGGATCACTAGCAAAGCTTAGCTACAGCTTTGATATCCTCCAGCTTCAGTCCTGAATTCCTTTCAACACTTCACATTGGCAGTTGTGTTTATATAAGAGGCTTATAAATAATTACCCAAAGCTTACAAAGGCTATACAGATAACTGTGGCACTTTGACTTATTCATTACTCCTCCCTAATTGGCATATGCAAATTGTCAGTGGTACTGAGGAGATGGGATTAGAAAGGAAGGAAGTCCGATGATTTTCTGTCCTCCCATCTTTTCATCGTCTTAATTAGCATCAAGGCAGACATCTCCATGCCCAGCAGTGTACTGGTAAATGTTTTATAACCAATCCTCCCAAAAATCAAGCAACCCTTATTGGTAGTATTTGACAAATTTTTTTGCTGTGAATTCTCTCAACATGACCAATTTCAAGCTCCCAACATGATACTATTGATCATGGAACTAGGAGAAGATATACATGATCAACTCAGAGGCCCCTTGCACATCACCCAGTGTGTCTTATTTTCAGGCAGCAGAAACACTGAGGACAATAAAGATAAGCCTGAGAGCCCAAATTATAAGCCATCACATTGCTGGCTATTAACATTTTGCCACAATTCTTACATAAATGCCACTTGCACAGCTTATGCCATAAAACCATTAACCCCTAGATAATGCTTGCCACACTGTGACTAGCTATGAAAAGCCTGCTTCGTACATAATTTCTAAAAGTTCATAGGAATAGAAACTCATTTTTAAGCGTTTTGACACTGCCTAAATTACATAGCATGAAAAATTGAAATCTTTATCAGATTAAGAGAGGCCACTTACAGTGGTATGTAAGTCATAATGAACAGTCAGTAACTATTATGTAAGAAGCTTGCTGTATTTGAACCCTTTCCCTCATACTTTTTGCCTAACACCTTGACAGTTCTCCAGGTCTGCTGAAAACAGCAAATCTAATCCTGAACCAAACTGGGATATTTTACCTTTCCAGCAGCTCATGTTCAATCACTGCTGAGTGTAATATCATCTCCAAGAGGAACTTACTTCCCTTTGCATGGTTCAGAGATCAATTTCCTACACCAACCAGAGAAGTAAAATTGTTCCTGAAAGAATATTCACTCCAGGGGGTTGGGGATTTAGCTCAGTAGCAGAGGGCTTGCCTAGCAAGCGCAAGGCCCTGGGTTCGGTCCCCAGCTCCGGAAAAAAAAAAAAAAAAGAATATTCACTCCAAAGTTTACCTTGTATGCTCTTTGCTAGCTTTAAAAGTAAAAGGCCAAGGACATTCACCTGGGGGAAGTGATCTCCTCACTCAGCATTTTAATAATCCTGTTTTAACATCTACAATTTCTCGCCAGTGTACATAGCCGCATCACCTCTGGTTTTATGCCTGCCTCTGGGTCCTTCTGTCAATGTCAAAAACCTAGCCACATGGGGCTATTCAAGTTTAAATTGACTCAAATTAAATGAAATTAAAAATTCATTTCCTAGCTACCCGAATCATATTTCAGAGTGATCATTTGCCACAGATGATTAGTGGCTGCCATGTTGGACAAAGCAGACATCAATCATTTCCATCTGTGAAAGCGATCCTTTGGACAGCACTGGCGGAGTTGGTTCAGCTCTGCTATGCTAGAACTATAAAACAGAGAGAAGAGGTGGGGCGAAAGAAATTGTTCAGCTCTGTTATGCTAGAACTATAAAACAGAGAGAAGAGGTGGGGCGAAAGAAATTGTCATTTGCCTAAACCTGCTACTATGTTCAGACGCTAAGAACATCTCAATCTTGACATGCAAAACCCAGCATTCTTGAGTGACTATGCAACACTTTCCCCTCATAATTTTATTGGGAGAACTGGAGGAAACATTCATCAAACCATGTTTAACATTAATTCCAAAGCATTTTGTGTGTGTGTGTGTGTGTCAGTGGGAGAAGTAAGATTCTAGAGACCCAGAATTGATTTCTCCCTTATTCTACAGTTCTTCTTGGCCTAAGTCTATCAGAAATCTTACAAGCCTGGCTTTAGTGTTTCACAGAAAATTCTCCACATCCTCCCCAATCCCTTAGCAGCCCAGATGTTTCTCTTCAAAATCTTGCCTCTTTCCATCTGAAAGGAAATTGGAATTCATAGAGCCTCCTTTTGGGGGGATATTATTAAAGGAGACCTTTGCTTCTCTGACAAACAAAAGCTAGTAATTGTCCATGAATTTAAAAGACCCAGCGCCCCTTCTATGAAAAAGCAAAGACTCATGCTTAAAACCAATGGCTTCTGAATTTAATTTTGCAAAACCTCAGTTGGATTCATTGACAACTTGTGCAACAACAACTCTGTCCTTGGACCTGATCAGTTCCTCCCAACAGGGCGATCACAATAGAAATATCAACAAAATCAACGCTGTAAAAGCTGAGACGCAGTGTTTGTAGTACGCTCAGCTGTCAAGGGCTCATAGTTCATTGTAGAAATATGAAGTAAAATAAAAATATACATTGAAATTCTTATACGCACATTTTATTCTGGATAAGCTAAATTTGATCATATAAATTATAAATAACATTATACACACCACCACACACATATCTATACACACTTACTATACTTACAAAGATAACACTATTGTCTGAAACATTCCTGCTGGAGTTGTCTTTGGTTCATCCCGTGCCTACTTAGGCCTTTTGTGCCTGGCCCTTTCCAACTGATGCTCTTTGGAGCTGGCTCTAACTTGCCCTGTCAACAAGGGATATAGCCTCACCATCGGGCTCTGAGAGTGCCCGCTCACAGCATCTCCAAAAAAGGATCTTTCCTCCAAGGCTTTGCCTAAGATATAACCATGAGTAACCCCAAGTTTCTTAAAAGAGATGACTAGAGAGGCATTGCTTTGCTTAAACTGTACGGAAATTATGAGATTTGAGGGATATTTCTTGGTCATGTTTCACCTTTCCCTGTTTTAGTTACTGCATTTGATATTGTGTAGTTTTCGTCTCTTACACTTATATGACTAAAGCACTTTCCAAATAAATTCTAAAGTATCATGTTAATTTTTGAGCCCCAAAGTCATTGTCATGATAAAAACAATTAGCTCTGATTACTCGATAGTGTTTTAAAGAAATTCTATTTTTTTTCCCAAAATTGTGTGTCTTGACATTTCAGTGCTGCTGTTTGCCTGTGTGCAGTTTGCAGGCTGATGATAGCACTAGACTGTTTTTCTACCTGGGTTTGAAGAATCAACTTAAATGCACTTGTTGTCCTAGATAAGCTAAGCAAAAACAACATTTAGTGACACGTTACTCAAACTTCTCCAGGGGTCAGGAAGGAACTACAAGCAACTTTCATTTCTTCTACCCTATTTATTCTGTCATCTGCAAAATTTAGTTGCAGTAAAGAGGCACCTTTTCCCCATTCATCACTGTAAGTTAGGGAATAATTTTATTGCTGTGAATGTATTTGGCAGCTCTCCCATCTCAAAGTAGACGATGGTAAGCCGACCCATTTTCTTATAAGATGTATGCTTCTGTGTCCTCAGCCAATACTCCTTAGTCTGCTGAAACACATTAAAGAGTGGGAAATGTGAATTGACTTGCCTAGCTGTGTCACAGGAGTGGATTGAACCATAAGGCATATAGGATATAACTCACACATAGTATAGTAAATAACTTCAGAACTAGACACTTCTTTTCTGTAAAGTAGAATTTTGAAATAAACCAGTGACTACAAGACACCAAATGATCAAGTCAAACCTGAAGCTGCACCTCACTTACTGGCCAACCCAGACAAGCAATGAAGACTTTGTGTAAATTTAGAAATATACAGGGAAATGAATGCTACGTAAATATAATGCAAGGTTTTCAAGTATTTAAAACTTACATTAAGATAATGTAGGGAAAAACAGCTTCATTATACAAATTCCATTGTATAAATTTCCCCCTTTCATAAAAATAAATAAAAGGAATCAAACCCATTATAACATGCCTTTGAATAGACTAAATTCTACGTGTGTGTGTATGTATGTATGTTTGTATGTATGTATGTATGTATGTATGTATGTATGTATGTATGTTGCTCATTGATGTTCTCCTGTTATATAGCATATAATATATCCTATTGAATGGATCTTCACAAAGAGTTTTCAGTGTGTCATCTGTCATCTCAACTGACACAGCAGTCGTGACAAGAAAATACTATAGTATCACAGAAGTGAAGTTGGCCAGGAAGTCAGGAAAGGAGGCTTTGGTGAAAAAATACAGTAAACCACAGTGCCATCTCCAAGCATTGTCCAGACATGAAGTCAGTATTAGCTAAGTAATTGAAACTTCCTAAGGATTTGATCCCATTGAACTGAACCATTCTTCATTCACTGTCACAGAGCTTCTTTTCTTCATAATTCTACTCAAGATAGAATGCTGGATTGGCCAACTGTGCATTTACTTCTTGCTGTCTATCACATCCTGCTAAAATATCAACAACATAAAGAGATCCTTGGCTGCTTGGGTCCCTACTGAACTGTCTGGCTTATGACAGGCGCTCTGTAAAACTTGAATGAACAAATGAACCAACAGACAACCATCTACCCGGGCAGAGCAGGATGGATCACTGTGTTTCAGTTATTTTCCATGTATGCATATTGTTGAGTAATACAGTTTAACTATTTGAGTTCAAGTGTGTCCATGTTGGCGTTGCTTGGGAATGTTGATTACTGCCTTCTTGGGTGGGTAAGAAGCTCTCAGGTTCGTGATAAATGTCAAGAAAACTGGACTCATAATTTTATTGGCCTAATCTACCCTTACTTTTTTTAAAAACTTGTACTTATCTTCACAATTCCTCTGTTACAGTGAGAGAACTAATACCAAGCAACTAAAAGGAAAAGAATGAGGCCATGGATCTAACTCTAAAAACAGATCTCTTCATGGCTTGTATGCACTCAGTTCTGACGTGTAGAAAGTACACGTCTGCCGTCATCACCCTTTGCATCATGGCCATTCTTTGACAATATGGCAAGACAGAAGTACATCATCTAGATCCTGGGTTATTTAGTCTTGGGTGAAAACTCACCGCAACAACACAACCAGTGAGGAAAACTTCCTCAAAGTATTAATGAGGCAGGACCTTGATGAACCGGATGGTGGGGCATTTCTGAGGTATTGCTCTTCCCATATATCTAATGTTTTTACCGTGTTACATTTCACTGAAAACAATTAAAAATTAACCTTTTTAAATGAATGTCTTAAAGAAGTATTTTACAAAAATATGTCTTGTTTTCTTTTGTTCGTTGCTTGAGAAAGAAATTAAATGGCATGACTATTTACCACTTGTTACGTATTTAGACTTTATTTTTTCTATTTATTGACTAATTTGGCAACTTTGTACATGTGTGCCATGCATCCCAACTACTTTCCCCTGTACAGTCTTTTCTCTCCCTCCCATGCTTGTCAAGAGCACATTGATTCTAAGAGCCCCTGTCCCAAAATCATGACTTTTGGGTTGGCTTTGGGACTCACTTAGTTTAAGTAGAGTCATCTGCATGACCATTGGGTTGGGAGTCTCCAGTATGCTAAAAATGACAGATTAATGTTCATCCCTAAAAGGGACATTTAAACTATTCCTTTTAGGGTACAGCAAATGCTATGGAGAAAGGGGTTAAAAAGGCATTTGAGTAAGATGAAATGGAGAATGACTATAGAATACCATCTTTTAGGCAAGACAGTAGCATTAGGACCACAAACACAGCAGCTGCAGGTGCCTAATGTAGTTCTACACAGAGGGACCTTTCCATGGTTAAGCATTGTAAGAGAATGGTTTGAAGAAGCTACCTCTCACTATTGAATTACATGTTACCAATAGATTCAAGAAGAGTGTGTGTCTTGGCCTTCAGCTGTATGCCAACTGATAATCCCCAATATGGCTTATTTTTAAGATAATCAAGCAGTATGAAAAGAGTCTAAGCCAGTTCTAACCTTAAAGTTATAATGAAATGCCTTCACCATCTTGACTCCTATATCTGTCATTTTAATTTATTACATTTTCTTCCTTCCAGGGAATTTTCTGGGAATATTGAAAATTTTTTTGTTCTATTTTATTCAATGTCAGTAATCTTATATCTTGAAGCAATAAAACTAGTCATTATAAATTCAGGGCTACTTGGAATGTTTTAATAAAAGTCTGGCTGTGTCTTCTCATTGGCATCACTTAAAGAGTTATTTGCACTGCTTCTGCTGTGTTTGAACATTGTTAGACCTTTATACAAGCAATTGCTTTCCTTCATCAACTCCACATCCAACTGATCTCCATGGTTCAGCATTTTCCTCAATACTTATAACTAGATTGCTGTAATTTTCCAATAATTATTGAAAAAAATCTCACCTTGTTGACACCAGGCCTTTGACATGACCTCTGTTTCTTGTAGAGCATTAGATCTTTAAAAGCAAGACATTCCCTTATGTAGTTTGATCTCTGTGCACTGTCTATATAAATGAAAGCCAGTGTTAATATGCAACAATTATATAAACCAGTTTGCTCAATTCGTCCCTGATGGTTTAATATGTTTGTTATAATTAGATTTGCATTGAAAGGAGAAATTTAGGAAGGGCTTTAGGCTAACCATGAACGTTGTCCCATTATTGGACATTAGCTGTAACAGTTCTGAGCTAGATCCTAAGGAATTAACAGAAAAACCCTGAGCACTTTCATCTCTGTTTCCATTATATCTAAATGGATATCTGTGTCCTTTGAAATTTAATCATCTAGAAGTTTGCTGCTTGTATCCTAGAGCCTCTTGGATGAAATTATTATCCCATGGCATTTGTTTTCCCACTACTAGCTGCTCCTAGAGCACTGAAGAATCATTTCATCCCTTACAGCCAGCCAAAGTGCTAACATCTTCAAGAGAAGAAATAAGCATTGGCTGGGAACTACAGCAGCGAATACTACAGTGATCTTTCAAGTTTGACATACTGGCTCTGTATGCAAACCAAACACCTTTTCTTTTCAACCTCATCTCTCCAGGAGGAAGAGAGAATGATACCTTCATAAAAGGTAGGGAGACAGGGCTCAGTTCTGGATTCTGATGTATTGGCTAAAAATTTAAAGAGAGGAATTTAGTTTTGGAAGGAAAAAGTTCCCCAACTGTGAAAGCTATTTGCCACTGAAATGAAATGTAAAGCAATTTATCAATGCAGTATCTATAAGACTTTAGGATTTTAAATGTTATATTGAATTCTCTAGAGGCCATCACAGTCACAGAACAAAGAAATATAAAGAGGAATTCTCTATAATTCTAAAATTGTAGTAAGAAGTTGCCTAAAACTAGTATCATCAAAGACTGGTATGTCTTTGAAAACATATTATTCTAGAAATTTAAACAGAAAAAGTTATATATCTGAATCCAAAAAGCTTTATAAACTGAACTTAGTATTCAGAAATACAACCCTAGATTAGATAGATAGATAGATAGATAGATAGATAGATAGATAGATAGATAGACAGACAGACAGACAGACAGACAGACAGACAGACAGACAGACAGACAGACAGACAGATAGATAGATAGATAGATAGATAGATAGATAGATAGATAGATAGATAGATAGATAGATAAACAGATATGAAATCAACAGGATCAATTAGACCTGGACTTAGAAATTGTAGTCCTAAATAGCCATTTCCAGAACAAAGTGCTTGCCTGTTGTGGTCCATGTTCTCTACAGATCAAGGTACAACCTGAATATTCTAAGAAAATCATCTATGTGCATTTTAAATTTTAAATTAAACTTCAGTATTAAGTTAGAACTGTAGAACTTTGGAGGAAGAATATTGGCATGGTTTTATAAATTTTTGTAATTTTTCTCTATCTTCTGAACTGCTTTTCTCTGTTCATATACAATGCATGCATAAACAAAGCAAGCCATGGTCATGGTTTACAAAAGAGAGGACAACAGTCTACATCACCCGGATATATATATATATATATATATATATATATATATACATACATACACACACACACACACACATACGGGTGTTTGGAATATTACTTATCAATAACGCATCCTATACTATAAAACAAGGACTCTCGTTTAAGTGCAAGAAACATGAAAATCTCTTTCTTTACTCTTTCAAGTGAACATTTTGTTAACAATACCACAAAAGGAAGGAACTTCCTGTGTTTGCACAGTAAAAAGCACCAGGGAAAGGGAAACAGGTCAGCAGAGCCACTATTTACTCATTCATTCACCTATGTGGAAGAATTTGGCCGTTCATGCTCCAGCCCCCTCTAATATTTTCTGTCAAGAAGAAGTAGTGTAAAATGTTCTCTCCAGCCTCATGACAGTCCCAAAGAGAGCTGTTATCTATGGCTACCATGGCATTTCAAATGACACTCAGCTTCTGGGCATCTGCTGGGGCACTATGTAAATGTCCTGGCTTTGAGTGGAGGTGTTTGGTTGTATTTTTGTATAGTATCTTTAAAGGTCAGTGTTTGCTTTGTAGCAGACTCTACAGGCATGGAACATGCAATAAAAAATTATTTTCTCCTCTAGAGCTTTCCCAGCTCTGAAAATGACTTCCCATCAGTAAAAGAGTTTGCCTCTCTTTCAGTGCATCTCGCAAGAGCAGCTGAGGTAATGAGTGTTCCTTGCTTGCAGCTATCTTTCCAAAGGCAGCCACCAAAATAAGGGGAAAGCATTCATCAGTGAAACTGTAAGTAAGAAAAGTAGATCTATTGAAACCTTGGAGATGGGTTCGGGATGACTGAAGTCGAATAGACACAGCCAAGACCAGAGGCCATCACGAACAGGATTATTAGAAGTAATGTTAGAGATAAAGGCTCTTGGATTGTGTGTTTGGCCTAGAGCTCAGAGACTCCTGCCACTAAAAATTCTACAAAGGACTATGCAATTGAGCATTTGATTATTTCTTTTTAAATTCGCCATTTTGTACAGCATGCTTCTGAGCTACTTTATATGGTAATTCCGAAAACTGTGCTCTACAACGTGCAAGGATGTAAATTAGAAAGCAGTAATGCTCACTCCGGCTCATAAGCAGTTCGTTGCATCCAGACGATCCAAAGCCCATTGTAAAACAGTTAAATGAGTGTGAAAATTTGTGTCGTAAGACAGATTGGAGTAGCTCCCGTGGAGAAAGGGAAGTGACTCATTTCCCAAAGGCTACTGTGACAATTTTCAGACCTCATGAAGCTAAGTCACTTGTAGGCTCTGTTGTCTCTAAAAGCCATGACTTCATACAAACACTACAGGGACCAAGAATTCAACATCTGGACAGGATTCCAGAGTTGTCACCCAGAATCTGAATTTCTCTAACGCATCAGTTCCCCACCAACCACATCCTTTAATTCTACATTTACCTTTCCTGAACCTTGCCCATCTCGCCCTGTCTGCAGTTTGTTGTGATGTGTCTGTATCTTTTAACACTCACCAATTTTTTTCAGTTTCTTGAGCCATATCTCTCCCCTCCTCCCTGTCTGTAGTCTAGCCATTAACAACTCAGAAGTGATTCCAGAATTAGACTAGCAACTCCTTAAAGCAAAATTCTTCCTTCACCCTGGAAAAAGTGCATTTTAACTAGTTGAGAAATATACTATCTCCCCCATGCTAAAAACATACTATTATTTTTACATTTATTGTCCCTCATATTTTCTCTTTGTATGATGGCTTTAAAAAGAGCATTTATTTATTTTCTTTAATGTAGTTACTTTACATCCCCATCAGAGCTTCCCCTCCCTTCTCTCTACCATCAAAAACATAAGCAACCACTCAAGTTGGCAAGGATATACAGCAAGGGAAGACTCCTCCATTTCTGGTCAAAGTGTAAACTTGCACAAACTTGTGCAACCACTTTGGAAATCAATTTGGAAGTTTCTCAAAAAATTGTGAATAGTTCTACCTCAGGACCCAGCTATATTACTCCTGGGCATATACCCCCAAAGTACCCCACCACGCCACAAGGACGCCTGCTCAATTACATTCATAGTAGCTTTATTTGTAATAGCCCAAAACCGGAAACAACATAGATGTCCCTCAACTGAAAAAAAAATGGATAAAGAAAATTTGGTTCACTTATATAAGGGAATACTCCTTAATTATTAAAAAGAAAGACATCATGAAATTTGTAGACAAGAGGCTAAAGCTAGTAACTATCATCCTGAGTGAGGTAACTAAGACCCAGAAAGACATACATGCTATGTACTCACTTACAAGTGGACATTAGCCATAAAGTCCAGGATAACCATGCTACAATCCATAGAACCAAGGAAACTAAGTAACAAGGAAGGTCCCAGGGAGGGTGTGTGAATCTCACTGAGAATGGAAAATAAAATAGACAATATGGGTTATTTGGAGGGAGGGAATTGGATGGGTGAGAGCATGGAGGGGAACAAGAGAGATCAAATGTAGAGAGGCTAGAAGGAGAGAGAACTGAAAAGAACATTTTTTTTAACCTTCTTGAGCTCTCACTGGGTTTTTGTTTTTGTTTTGTTTTGTTTTACATTTGGTGTTGGCAGTTAACATCTAATAGGAAAAGCCTTAAATACTCTGTGTGTGTGTGTGTGTGTGTGTGTGTGTGTGTGTGTGTGTGTGTCTAAATGTATATATGGCAGACAACAATAATTTTTCTCATGTTCTGTTAATACAAAGGTAACATAATTCTCCAGAGATTGTGTTTTGAATTTTCAACCTTTGCCTTTCCCAAGATTCCCTCTCTACATGGAGCACGGGTGCATACCTGAAGTTCCACTCACCCTTAGGATCATGGGAGTAAACAACCATATTCTAGAACCTGCTGTACTACTAAGCTGTGGTGCTCAGTTGGTGAAATGTATTGAACCCACTTTACTTACCATATTTTCAATTTAGGATGATTTGTCAGAACGTGACCTTATCATAAGCAGAAGAGCATCTGTGTCTTGATTTTCAAAATAACCAGGAGCCAATTTTGCTGTGTGTGCTCACACTAAAGATGCTACAGATGCCATTACACATTTAACTCCCCTCCTCAGAGGCTTGTGTTTCCTTTTGCAAATTCAGTTAAACCTTATGCGATTTAAGTGACATGCTAAAGGACCATAATTCCTCTGCAGGAACTAGATGCCAGCAGCTACGTTGGCACCGTCAAGCAGAGACGGACAGCGGAGTTCCTGCTGACACAAGGCAGAAGCCAAGGAGGGTGATTGACACTAAGAAGATTGGGGTTGATTTTTAGAGCTAGCAGCCAAATGAATATTGCAGATAAACACACTGTCAACTTTATCCTTACGATCCTGATACTGACTTCAGTTCTAAACTTGGAAAGCTGCACTTAGACACACAAAGCTCTTTTGAAATGACATTATTTTAAAGGGGCAAAACAATAACTGATCTAGTGGCTAATTTCTATTTGGACAAAGAAGTATTTTATTTTCATCATATAAATTTATCCTTATGAAAAATGTGGAGGTCACTATAGCACCCACATTTATAGATGTGGAAATTGAAGCTACATAAAGTCAGATCCAATTGGCATTATGATCTAAATACCACTTCCCCACTTCAAGGCTACACATCCATAATGTGTGCTTCATCCATATAACTTCCTATTAATTAATAGTTAGGGCTTTTACTGATAATTACTTTTTACATAAAACCAAGGATTTATAAGTATTAAAAGCAAGTTTTAAACAAAGTGCAGTCCAAAAAACAGCTGGTGAACATTTACATTTACGCTGAAATAAAGTGGAAAAGAAAGTTCAAGAAAAGTTCTACTGGACCGGGCCATCATTCAAGGGATGTTCATGCCTTCTCCACGCAGACACCACAGGCTTTCCCACCAGTCTTCTTTTGGACATGTTTACCCTTCACTTCTTTGGATGTTTCTTTAGCACAGGAGATGCTATTTGGGCAACTTAATTTTAAGGAATATAACACATTGATTAGGAAAGTAAACTAATTAATTTGTCCACTATAAACTATTACTGTTTGTTTTTAATTAAAAAAGATTCCTAGATTATAGTTGGGATTTTCTACCCTATTCGCTTAAGGCCTTTGACTGTTCTTGTCTCTTAACTAAACCTTTGGGTTGAGACATTGTTGTTAATGCTGGGATTATTTTCAGTTCTTATTCTCGAGGACTGCACCTTTTAACATCTTCCTCCACGTGAGTATCTCCCTACTTTGATAGTGCATCAACATCCCCATGCTTCTCATCCTTCAGCCCTTCTCTGCTGCCTTCTGCAGGCTCTATTGTTCCTCACCCCTTTCTCTCCTACTTCTATATACTCCATCCAGGCCATCTCAGCCACTGCAACTTTGAAGTCTCAATCTTCAGTTCAGAATTCCATATAGTTTAGATCTAAATATCAAGATGTCAACTGGATCACTCAGACAATAATGTGCGGTTAACCATTTTTATTTAAAATACCTACTCATCTCTCTCCAACTCAGAAACCAGAGACTTTGTGTCCATGTAACCTGTCTTCCTCATTCTCTCTCATCCCCATGTCCATTAAACCACCATCTATTTATCTTCTGTATGCTGTACCTTTTAAATGTATAGACTCTATTCTCCTCGCTGTCTCTGATGAAGCCTGCTCCCTACTATGTCATCTACTCTCTGCTATAACTAACTGGTCCACATCATTCTTGGTCCTCTTCAGATGGTCATACATAAAATTTATCATATTTGACAATACTAGGAATGAAAATAGAGCTTTAATACTTACAGAAAACCATATTAGATGAACACAAGAAAACAAAGCATTTTTTTGAACTGTGAGAACAAAAATGTCTTCTTAAAGTGCCTTTCTCTTGGCATCATATCTGTGCTTGAAACTTACCCATTGTCCTCTTTTGTACGGTCTTTCTGCTTGACTTTCATGCTCTACCTTTCATTCCCTTTGTCCTTGCACATAACACTTCTAATTTCACCAAATTTTCATGTTCCCTTTTTGGTACAAAATGGGCTTACATGCTTGATTATATTTTGCCAGAAGGCTCTTTCACTACTCCTTTGCCTCTAAAATCCTACAAAGCCTTAATATCTCAAGTTAGATGCTATATCCATAGAAATTTCTCACAAACCCAAGAATTGGTTGTCTGCCCTTCCTATGTACTTTCTAACCCCCAGTACTGCTTACATTAGCACTGGGTGTGTTTAATGCTTTGTCCCTACTGACCCTGAGATCGTGCCAATGCTGGAAGCGTCTATGTATAAGGTAATTAAGATCAGAGAAGTGGGGTATGATGGAGAGGAGAAATGGTTTGATCATTTAAACCCCTGTTTTAAGTTTATTTGACGTACATTGAGGGAATTAGATTTTCTAGAATTCCTCACAAGTTACCATTACATGCCACTGATGCACTAAAGCAGTGATCCACGAATGCTGTTGGCTAAAATCTTGTCAGTAAATAATATGAGCATTCACTCTTAATGCATACAAATTTTATGTTATGAAGTGTATCTATCCATTCTTAGAAATAATGTGTGATCAGCCTTAGAAAACAACACTTCTTTGCAGAAATAAAGAGGTCTTCAAGTTTTCTAGGTGTCAGTTAACCATCTCTTGATATCAGTTGGAAGATAATTTTTAAATGGGTTTGAAGATGGAAACTTCATAACACCAGGCTGCATCTAACACAAAGCTTGACACACAGTAAGCACTTAGTAGCATTGAGAACATGAATGCTGGACGGCTTGGGTGGGAGAATGACCCAATAGTAAGATGGAGAATACCTCACAAAATGAATCGATCCTTCATCATTCTTCGTGTTAAATCTAGGTGGAATTTTGATGATACAAACATCTCCAAAGCCTTTAAACATAATGGGCAGTACAGTCCAGAAGTTAGATTTAAGAAGAGACCTATTTCTGCAATATAAACTAATCAAGATAGTTATAAACACTTTCCGTCTCATAGGTTTTTCCCTGCGGTTTATGTTAGGTGATTTTTAGACCAAGCCATGCTATAAGCACAACAGTTATCTCTTTGCTAGGAAAAATAGTGTATTTTGCATCCTGTTCATTTCCTAGTAATGATATTAAATTGCTCACGATATACAAACAACACAGTGCCCCTGTTTCCTGGGAGAGTGACCATGGCACTGTCCAGCCTAATGAGACCGGAAAGCAGCATGAGTTAGAGAAATGTAAATGACACAGACAAATAAGCATTGTCACTTGAGTTCTGACGCTGTGACTAAGCTGATTGTTTTCCAGAATGGAAGAAATGAAAGCCACCCATTCCTACTCTTCTCTGGTTCTTGAAAACAAAAGATGGCAAACCCGAGAAGCTCAAGTGATTAATGAATCTAATTCCACCTCTTCTGACGAATATTGAGATCGTTCTAAAACACTGGGCAAAACTTCAGATATGTCCTAAATAAATTCAGATTTACTCTTCTGTTATTTAGGAGCTGAAACCTATTTTAGGTAGGTTTTAAGCATATAATGCTAGTGAATGTACAATTATTCAACCGCCTCCAAAAGGCAGTTATAAAACATGTCCCACCCTCCATAAAATAAAGGCCATGCTATACACAGGCATTCCTTATTATTAATCCAACTCCCAGGTCGCTACTAATCTACTTCCTGTCTCTCTAACTTACCTTCCTGGGACTTGTCTTTTACATGGACTTACACAATCTGTGATCTTTTATTTCTAGCTTCTTCTATTTAGTGCACATTGGGGGAAAGGGTCATCCATGCTGTGGTGTATGTCCATACTGTTTCTTTCATTATATAATAACAAAGAGCTACATGGATAGCTTTATTTCTTTTTTTTCTCTGATTGTCTGTAACATTTAGGGTCTGTCCCTCCTCCTCTGACTCATACACGAGGGCTGCTAATGGACATTTATAGCCAAATCTTTGTGTGAATTTGTGATTCTCTTTCCCTTGAGCAGCTATGCTTGGTGCATGTTCCTTTTCCACCTTTTACACATTGTGAATGTTTTCCCAAAGTGTTCACAGTGTCATCCTAGTTAACATGAAATTTCAGAAGTGTATTTACCAATGATTATTGGGCTTTTAAAAAGTCTAGGTATCCTAAACAAACTAGATGTTAAAACTTATCCACCTTAACCACTTAATGACCTCCCATCATATTATTATATGACTGTGTCCTACATGTTGCCAAATATATCATTTGACAAGCAAAGTTTAACAACATGTTTACTAAAAATAAATGCAGATTTATGAATTAGCGCCAGAAAACTTAAATACAAATTTGTGCTACAATCCTCAGACCCAAAGTAGCTAAGTAACAAAAACGGATCAAGGTGGGACTTGGGAATCTCACTGAGAAGAAAAACTAGAATATGAATCCTAGAGGGATGGTAGAGAGGACTGGACGGGAGTGGGTGTGGGAACAGAGGGATCAGGTCAGGGGAGGACGGAGAGAAAGAGTATTGGGAGGCACAACTGAAATCTGGAACATCTCTGGGACCAGCTAGACACCCAGGATAATGGAAACTCCCAGGAACCTCTGAAAGCGATCCTAGCTAAGACTCCTAGCCGTAGAGGATATGGAGCCTACACTGCCACATCCTGTAACCAGGAAAGACTTCCAATGGAGAGATTTGAACAGCGACCCAGCCACAAAACCTTTGACCTAAAATTTCTCCTGCCTACAAAATGTGCTGGGATAAATACAGAGCAGAAATTGAGGAACTGACCAACCAGTAAGTAGTCCAGTTTGAGACCCATGCCACGAGAGGGAGCCTACCCCTAAGCCTGCTAATGATATTCTGCTATACTTGCAAACTGTCATTAGAAAGGCTTCACAAAGTAATCGATGGAGACAGATGCAGAGACCCAGAGCCAAACGTCAGGGGGAGCTTGAGCAATCCTGTGGAAGAGCGGATGCAGGGATCGTAGAAGCTAGAGAAGTCAAGGACACCACAAGAAAACCGATAGAATCAACTAACCTGGGCCCATAGGGGCTCACGGAGATGGAACTGCCCATCAGGGAGCGTGCGTGGGATGGACTTAGGCCCTCTGCATATATGTTACAGTTGTGTAGCTTGGTCTTCATGTGAGATTCCGTGGAGGAAAGGCTGTCTCTGACTCTGTTACCCACCTTTGGGACCCGTTCCTCCTACTGGGTTCAGTAGAAAAAGATGTACCTAGTCTTTATGCAACTTAATAAGCCATAGCTATTTGATATCCGTGGGAGGCCCTCCCTTTTCTAAACGGAGGAAGAGTGGATGGGGGAAGTGAAGGACTAAGGGGGAAGGAGAGAGAAAAACCTGCAACTGAGATATAAAGTAAATAAATAATAAATATAGATCAGTGAGTTTGGGAATATTCTGGAAAATACGAAAGCATTCACACTACATGTGTGTTGTGCAGAGAGGGAGGCTAACAAGCGGTATGGCTGTGAGGCACAGAGAGATCCTTCAGTGAGTCACCTCAGTAAAGACGCAGAACAGAGTTTTCAGAATACCCTGGCATGCCTGTGACAAACCTTTCAAGTGAGGGACTCTTTGGGGAACCCAGTACGGATAAATCAAAAAGCAAATGAAATGAAGCAAGGTTCACAGATGAGCAGATCTCTCTCCTCCTTGGGTGAGTTCTACATTGTCAAAATCAAATGAACCAACACATAGCCGTGAAGGTAACCAGAACTGAAACGTTCTGCTTTGACCGGAATAATTTTTTTTAAGCGAATCCTCATTTAATGAAAGAACAAGGCTGCTCCCTAGTGGACAATTTGAGAATTTAGGTCTTTCGGTCTAATGTGGGATTCACATAATAAAATTTTATTAACAGATGTGTTGAATGCTAGCTACAAAATAAAAATGTTAGCAATTAGTTGTTGTTTACCAATGAAGCCCATTAAAACCTAAAAAACATATCTGATCTAGCATAGAGACAGGGAAAGATAGAGTAACCGTAAGTACATTTTAAAATGAATACGGGAAGGAGAGAGGAGGCAAACTTTTAGAGATATGGAGAATGCTCCGCTAGATGCTTAAAAACTTGTAGGTAACATAAATCCTCAACTCCATATGAATTCCCATAGCAAATTCACGCAGCTGAAAGAAATGAGTGATCGGGTATTTTCTGTCAGCAGCCTTGTGGAAAGGTGGCTTCTCTGAAGCGATCTGAAGAATAAAAGTGGTTTTGTTTCTAAACTACATCATCTTCAATGGGCAATTATACCATTCTTAAACTCCCATAAAACAGCTTGCAAATTATACAGATTTTATTGTGGGTTTATTAAAAATTCTAGAGAATGACAGATTTGAGACTTAGAAGTGCACTGTAAAGTAGTTTTTATTAGGATCCAGGCCCCTGCACAGAAGTTAAACAAAAATAATACCAGAGGATTCACCATGTTCTAGACACTGATGGGGATTTGCTTTAACTGATCTTGTCTGGCCCTTTAAGTAGTCCCATGCTGTACCCTCTCTGAGAGGTACGAATGGAGCCTCTATTGCAGGAAGGGGAAAGCTTAACTGTCAGGCAGGAAATCAGACCCCCAGTCCATTTTCTTAACTGCGGAGTGAAAACAGAGAGCCATTACAATATAAAGTAAATGCACACTTAAGAGCAAAACATTCTCAATGTAATAGTAGGACAAGGGCTGGGTATCAATTAGAGAAGTCTTGAGCTCTATCTAATGCTCTTGACCTTTGCTTCCCTTTTAACTTTACCTGGAATCTTCCATTAAAGCCACCTGCTTCTTTATCCATATATCTAGTATTAAAGCCATCCAATGTTGTACTGAGATTACCTGGGGTCGGGTAGTGCTATACTCTGAAGTGTGTGTGTTTCGTATGCACACTCTGAGACAACCATACTTAAATATAAGATGTGACCTCCGACCTCCTATTAGAAGAAGTAAACTAGAGAGAGCTGGAGATCGTTTTAACATCATATCTCAGAGAAGAGGGAAGACCTTTTTCTCACTACCTCACTAGTCCCAGCCGGACTAGGCACATCCCTGCCCACTGAGGCCCAACCAGGCCGTCCAGGTAGGGGATGGGAATCCAATGGCAGGCAACAGACTCAGAGACAGCCATGACTCCAATTGTTAGGGGACCCACGTGGAGACCAAGCTGCACATCTGCTACAAATGTGTGTGGAGCCTAGGTCCAGCCCCTGCATGTTCTTTGGTTGGTGGTTCAGTCTCTGCGAGACCTACTGGGCCCGGGTTAGTTGGATCTGTAGGTCTTTTTGTATTGTTCTTGACCCCTCTGTCTCCTCAATCCTTTCCCTGATTCTTCCACAAGACTCCCTGGTAGCCACACATTGGGGGCAGCTCATCCCCCTACTGTTTGGCTGTAAATCTCTGTATCTGTTTCCATCAGTTGCTGGATGAAGCCTCTCAGTAGACAGTTATGCTAAGTTCCTGTCTGCAAGCATAGCAGAGCATCATTAGCAGTGTCAGGATTGGCTCTCTCCCTTGGGATGGGTCTCAATGGGGCAGTCACTGGTTGGCCGTTCCCTCAGTCTCTGCTCCATCTTATCTCTGTGCTTCTTGTAAGCAGGACACACTTTGGGCTGAACGTTTTGTGGATTATCTGATATCCCATTGATGCTCTTGAGTGTTTTTATGTGACTTTTAATTACTGATATTTTTTTTAATAAAATACATCTTTCCTACCTTTTCAGGCTTTTCTCTCTGTATTAAGTTCTGGGATATCTTTTGTGTTCTAAATGGAAGTCCTTTACCAGGCCTATGCTTTGCTTTGTTCTTTCAACTTCGTTTGCTTTTCTGAAACCAACCAGACCCTCCGGGGTTCCCAGGGACTAAACCACCAACCAAAGAGTACACATGGAGGGACTCATGGCTCCAGTTGCATATGTAGCAGAGGATGGCCTTGTGAGACATCAATAGGAGGAGAGGCCCTTGGTCCTGGGAAGGCTCCATGCCCCAGTGTAGGGGAATGTCAGGGTAGGAAGGCAGGATTGGGTGGGTCGTTGGGGAGCACCCTCATAGAAGGAGAGGGAGAGAGAATGAAATAAGGGGGTTCCAGAGGGGAAATTGGGAAAGGGGACATTTGAAGTGTAAATAAAGAAAATATCCAATAAAAATAAAAAATAAAATACCTCAACATAGCTACTCAGAACTGCGCCCTTGCTAATCGTAAGACATAACTTTAGATATTAAAACTCATTGCTTTATCTAGCCAGAGCAATCAGACAACAAAAAGGAGGTCAAGGGGATACAGATCGGAAAAGAAGAAGTCAAAATATCACTATTTGCAGATGATATGATAGTATATTTAAGTGATCCCAAAAGTTCCACCAGAGAACTACTAAAGCTGATAAACAACTTCAGCAAAGTGGCTGGGTATAAAATTAACTCAAATAAATCAGTAGCCTTCCTCTACACAAAAGAGAAACAAGCGAGAAAGAAATTAGGAAATGACACCCTTTATAATAGACCCAAATAATATAAAGTACCTCGGTGTGACTTTAACCAAGCAAGTAAAAGATCTGTACAATAAGAACTTCAAGACTCTGAGAAAGAAATTGAAGAAGACCTCAGAAAATGGAAAGATCTCCCATGCTCATGGATTGGCAGGATTAATATAGTAAAAATGGCCATTTTACCAAAAGCGATCTACAGATTCAATGCAATCCCCATCAAAATATCAATCCAATTCTTCGAAGAGTTAGACAGAACAATTTGCAAATTCATCTGGAATAACAAAAAACCCAGGATAGCTAAAACTATCCTCAACAATAAAAAGGACTTCAGGGGAATCACTATCCCTGAACTCAAGCAGTATTACAGAGCAATAGTGATAAAAACTGCATGGTATTGGTACAGAGACAGACAGATAGACCAGTGGAATAGAATTGAAGACCCAGAAATGAACCCACACACCTATGGTCACTTGATTTTTGACAAAGGAGCCAAATCCATCCAATGGAAAAAAGATAGCATTTTCAGCAAATGGTGCTGGTTCAACTGGAGGTCAACATGTAGAAGAATGCAGATCGATCCATGCTTATCACCCTGTACAAAGCTTAAGTCCAAGTGGATCAAGGACCTCCACATCAAACCAGACACACTCAAACTAATAGAAGAAAAATTAGGGAAGCATCTGAAACACATGGGCACTGGAAAAAATTTCCTGAACAAAACACCAATGGCTTATGCTCTAAGATCAAGAATCGCCAAATGGGATCTCATAAAACTACAAAGCTTCTGTAAGGCAAAGGACACTGTGGTTAGGACAAAACGGCAACCAACAGATTGGGAAAAGATCTTTACCAATCCTAAAACAGATAGAAGCCTTATATCCAAAATATACAAAGAACTCAAGAAGTTAGACCGCAGGAACACAAATAACCCTATTAAGAAATGGGGTTCAGAGCTAAACAAAGAATTCACAGTGAGGAATGCCGAATGGCTGAGAAACACCTAAGTAAATGTTCAATATCTTTAATCATAAGGGAAATGCAAATCAAAACAACCCTGAGATTTCATGGCACACCAGTGAGAATGGCTAAGATCAAAAACTCAGGTGACAGCAAATGCTGGCAAGGATGCGGAGAAAGAGGAACACTCCTTCATTGTTGGTGGGGTTGCAGACTGGTACAACCATTCTGGAAATCAGTCTGGAGGTTCCTCAGAAAATTGGACATTGAACTGCCTGAGGATCCAGCTATACCTCTCTTGGGCATATACCCAAAAGATGCCCCAACATATATAAAAGACACGTGCTCCACTATGTTCATAGCAGCCTTATTTATAATAGCCAAAAGCTGGAAAGAACCCCGATGCCCTTCAACAGAGGAATGGATACAGAAAATGTGGTACATCTACACAATGGAATATTACTCAGCTATCAAAACAATAACTTTATGAAATTCATAGGCAAATGGATGGAACTGGAAAATATCATCCTGAGTGAGGTAACCCAATCACAGAAAAATACACAAGGTATGCACTCATTGATAAGTAGCAATTAGCCCAAATGCTTGAATTACCCTAGATGCACAGAACACATGAAACTCAAGAAGGATGACCAAAATGTGAATACTTCACTCCTTCTTTAAAAGGGGAACAAGAATACCGTTGGCAGGGAATAGAGCTGCAAAGATTAAAACAGAGATAGAGGAACACCCATTCAGAGCCTGCCCCACATGTGGCCCATACATATACAGCCACCCAATTAGGCAAGATAGATGAAGCAAAGAAGTGCAGGCAGACAGGAGCTGGATGTAGATCTCTCCTGAGAGACACAGCCAGAATACAGCAAATACAGAGGCGAATGCCAGCAGCAAACCACTGAACTGAGAACAGGACCCCCGTTGAAGGAATCAGAGAAAGAACTGGAAAGCTTGAAGGGGCTCGAGACCCCATATGAACAACAATGCCAAGCAACCAGAGCTTCCAGGGACTAAGCCACTACCTAAAGACTATGCATGGACTGACCCTGGACTCTGACCTCATAGGTAGCAATGAATATCCTAGTAAGATCACCAGTGGAAGGGGAAGCCCTGGATCCTGCTAAGACTGAACCCCCAGTGAACGTGATTGTTGGGGGGAGGGCGGCAATGGGGGGAGAATGGGGAGGGGAACACCCAGAAAGAAGGGGAGGGGAGGGGTTAGGGGGATGTTGGTCCGGAAACCGGGAAAGGGAATAACACTCGAAATGTAAATAAGAAATACTCAAGTTAATAAAAAAAAAAAAAAATAGGGAAAAAAAAAAAAACTCATTGCTTTAAAAAAATTCTTTTGAAACTAGTAATGGACTATTTTTCCTCTAATGAGTTATAGGTTGAGTATTGTATTTAAGAACTATTTCCTCAGGATAAAAATCAATGAGGTTTCCTCTTACTCTATCTTCTCTGTGATAAATTGTGTTCCATTGAAATTTCAGTCTTTTGTGTTTTCTTACAAATATTGGAAGTGTCTATTTGAGTTATTTATCTGATCTTGATTTTATTTTGGTAAAGGGTTATCTATTAAGAAAACTATCCTAGTGTAAGGGTTTGGTGCTCACCCATTGGATATACCCCAAAATAGGCAGTCACTGGATGCATTTCTTTTAGAAAAATCTATTTCTAATTTATAAAAGAAACTATATCTTTTAGATTTTCCAGTTTTGTGGAGTATGGGTTTTTGAAGTATGACCTAATGATTCTTTGGATTTTCTCAGTGTCTGTTGCCCCCCCCCTTTATTTCTGATCTTGTTAATTTGGATATTCTCTCTGTGCCCTTCACTTAGTTTGGATGTTTTCTTTTCTTTTCTTTTAACCTAGGATAATAGACTAAAGAACAAATAGGCAACTCAGGCAGAGGGAGAGAGGGATCTGGGTGGGAGAGGGGAAGAGGCGGGCAGGATCAGGTACTGGAGAGAGACAGGAAAGAAACCCAGAGGTCCAGAAGAATGGATGGAAATATGCAGCTGCTAGGGGTAGAAGGTAGAAGAACCTCTAGAAAGTCTCAGAGACCTAGGATGTGAGAGGCTCCCAGGACTCAAAGGGCATGACCTCAGCCAAAATTCTCGAAAGTGGAGAGATGGAGCCTGAGAGACCACCTCTAGTGGCCAGACCAGATAGGCAGGGCCCCCAGTGGAGGCATAGGGTCACCAACTCACCTTCAAAATGTTTGACCCAGAATTGTTCCTGTCTAAAAGAAATGAAGGGGCAAACATGGAGTAGAGACTAAAAGAAATGCATCCTGCCTATTTTGGGATAAATCCCATGGGTGAGCACCAAACCCTTACACTACTACTGATGACATATTGTGCTTGCAGATAGGAGCCTAGCATGGTTGTCGTCTGAGAGGCTCTACCAGTAGCCAACTGAGACAGATAAAGGTACTTAGAGTCAACCACTAGACTGAGGTCAGAAACCTCTAAGGAAGAGTTAGGTGACAGACTGAAGGAGCTGAAGGAGCTGGAAACCTCACAGGATGGCCAACAGTATCAACCAACCCAGACTCCTCAGAGCTCCCAGAGACTGAGACAACAAAGAGCATACATGGACTGATCCGTGGCCATCCCGCACATATGTAGCAGAAAACTGCCTTGCATACCCTCGGTGGGAGAAGATGTACCTAATCCTGTAGAGATGTAATACCCCAGAGAAGAGGGATGCTGAAGTGGGGGGTGGCCGCCTTTCAGGGGAAAAGGGGAGAGAGGGTGAGGTGAAGAACTCTGGGAGGAGGACTAGTTGGGGACAACATTTGGAATGTAAATATATAGAATAATTAAAATTGTTTAAATTAATTCAATAGCTTTTTCTTTTCTTGAGTTTGAAAAAGAAATGCATTTTGTTTGTCCAGTCAATTTTTTATTAATCATTTTATTTATTTACAGTTCAAATGTTATCTCCCTTCCTTGTGTCCCCTCCACAAAACTCCTACCCCCTATCCCTCTCCTTTGCCAATAAAAGGGTATTCTCCTACCCCTACTCACACACTCCTACCTCACCATTCTAGCATCCCCTTTCTCTGGAGCAAGCCTCCACAGGACCAAGTGCCTCCCCTCCTACTGATGTCAGATGAGGCAATCCGGCCCATGTATACTCTTTGGTTGGTGGTTTAGTCCCTTGGAACCCTGAGGAGACCAGTGATTGATACTGTTGTTCTTCCTATGGGGTTGCAATCCCCTCAGCTCTTTCATTCCTTCTAACTCTTCCATTGGGGTTCCCAGGCTCAGGTCAATGGTTGGCTGTGAGTATCTACATCTGTCTTGGTTAGGTGCTGGCAGAGCCTCTCAGAGGACAGCCATACCAGTCTTCTGTCTGTAAACACATATTGGCATCACCAATACTGTCAGGATTTGGAATCTTCGGATAGAAGGGATGGTCTCTGGATGGCCTTTCCTTTAGCCTCTGCTCCATTTTTGTCCCTGAATTTCATCGTCGTCGTCGTCGTCGTCGTCGTCGTCGTCATCGTCGTTGTTCATGGTGGAAAGGTTTATGAGAGAAAAAGAGTAGAAGAGGAGAGGAATAGAGGCTGGCCATGAAAATGTGGAGGGAAGGGGGTATGGGGGAAAAAGGGACAGGAACAAAGGGGAAGAGGGCACAAGAGAAAAGAAGAGAAGAATAAGAGCAAGAGCTGCATTTCCTTTTGACAGGGACAATTCTGGGTTAAAACATTTTTAGATGGGTGAGTGACTCCATCCTTCCACTGGGGGCCATGTCTATCTACTGAAGGTGGTCTCTTCAGGTTCTATCTCCCCGATGTTAGGTATTTTGGCTAATGTCATTCCCATTGGATCCTGGAAGCCTCTCCTATGCCTGGTGTCCTTGGCTTTTTAGTGGCTCCCCAAGTTTCCCTCCCCCACTGCTACTTATTGTCTAGTCAATTTTTAACTCACCCTTTAATTCAGAGAGATCAGCTGACATTTTGCTCTATTAAAAAACCCACACTGTTATTAGTCTTTATTCTTCCTTATTTAAAACCTTATTATTAAGTTCCTAATTTCAAATGAGAAATGTTCACACCAGCCATTATTCTTTTCATGCTCCGCAAACTGAAAGAAGAAGAAGAAGAAGAAGAAGAAGAAGAAGAAGAAGAAGAAGAAGAAGAAGAAGAAGAAGAAGAAGAAGAAGAAGAAGATGAAACACCATGAGAAGTGAAATTAGTGTATCCAGTTAGAAGTCATCTAACAAAGAAAATGGAAAGACTCAAAAACTCAAAACACTCCACACCCTGGGCATTTCAGATAAGAAATATTCACCCTGTATCTATTCAGTCTATTTAGTTGCTTTAAATGTCTTCCATAATCACTTCCCCAAAAACATTCCTGACACAATCTCTCCTAAAAAATATACACAGTGAAACCCTAAGAGTTTGTTCATTCCACACAATAATTGCTGTCTTATGTCTTTAATGATCTCTTGCTTTTGACCAGAACATCTGTCCATTCATCCTTCTCCTGCTTCTGATAAAAACATCTGTCCACTCATCCTTCCCATGCTCTGACCAGAATATCTACCCAATCATCCTTCGCCTGCTTAACTTTATGTAAAATCCATTCAATCTTCATGGTCTGAATAAAATGTACATTTCTTGAGGTTCCATAAAGAAAGAATCCCTCTTTTTCTTTTTGTGCCAGCCAATTATTATTCTCCTTTTGTAGTTATTACATTTTTATTTTTGTCTTATGACTCTTGCTTTTTAATCTCTTCCCCAATATAAAGACCTTGACAGCAAACTTGGTGCCAAAGTTATCTTTGTGTTCACAAAGTCACTGCTTAAGGTCTGCTATGGTCCTAATGTTTATGTCCCCTTAAAGTTTACTGAAAGATGATAAAGATGATGGGGAAGTGGTAGTGGAAATAGCGGTGGGGATGATAGGGTATGGATGATGTTAGGAATGGCTGTGGGGATGATGGTGGGGATGGTGGTGGAGATGGTGGTAGGGAAGATGATGAGGATGATCATAGGGATGGCTATAGGGATGATGGTAGGGATGGTGGTAGGGATGGTGGTGAGAATGATGGTGGGATGTGGCGGAGGATGGTGGTGTAGATGATGGTGGAGAGGATGGTAGGGATGGTGGTGAAGATGGTGGTGGAGAGGATGGTAGGGATGGTGGTGAGGACAATGGTGTAGATTATGGTAGGGATCATGGTAGTCAGTAGGACCTTGAGGTTTGATGATGTGATAAGAACCCTTAAGGGAGAGTTTAATTTCTTTATTAAGAAGAAAGGCAGTACCTTGGGAAGCTGACTCTTCTACCATGTGAAAATATACTAAGAAGACTTCATTTGTGAAAAAAATGAAGCCTACAGACCCAAAATCTGCAACTACTTTTACTTTACTTGGTCTGTACACCTTGAGAAAAAACAACCTATTGTTTATAATCAACTCAAAATAATTATACTATTTTGTTAAAATAATATGAATGAACTAAGGAAAAAAATTGGTTTTAGTGAGAGTTTTATTGCTGTGATGAAATGTCATGAAGAAAAGCAACTTTGGAGGAAAGGGTTTATTTCAGATTATAGTTCCATATCATAGTTTATCATTGAGAGAATACAGGGCAGAAACTCCAACAAGGCAGGAACTGCCTTGATACTGTTAGAATATCAGGAGTCAGGAGCTGACACAGAGGCCATAGAGAAATGCTGCTTACTGGCTTGCTCCCTATGGCTTGCTCTGTATGCTTTTTTTTTATAGAACCCAAGACCATCAGCCCAAGGGTGGCATAGCCCATAATGAGTTGGACCCTCTTACAGCAATCATCAATCAAGAAAATATATGATCTTCCTTCAAGAAAATCTGGGGTTGGGGATTTAGCTCAGTGGTAGAGCGCTTCGCTAGCAAGCAAAAGACCCTGGGTTCGGTCCCCAGCTCCGAAAAAAAAAAAAAAAAAAAGAAAATCTGGTGGAAGTATTTTCTCAATCGAGGTTCCCACTTCCAAAATGTCTGTAGCTTGAACTAAGTTGATAGAAAACTAACATCACAGTACTTAGAAGTATTTTTTAATAGTCTGAAAAAACATAGACTTTTTGCCAGTACTGATTTACCATTACAAATCATCACTAACTACTCTGATTTATTTTAGATATATGAATATCTGCTAAGTTCATTTATCTTAAATCTTTAATAACTTAGAATAGATTTGCTTATGCTTTCAGTGATTTTCATAATTTGAAAGAGATATAAAATTCATTGTTTGGTAATAAGTCATAGAGAGAACTAGGTTTCCAAAAAATTCCATTTATTGATAGAATCATTGGGCTGTGTCTTCAGGTAATTACATTCTTTGCCAAAAGTAATCTAATAATGAAAACACATCTGTCTTTCATGATCTTGCCTTAAAGAACAATAGTAAGTACATCTATGTTAAATATCATGAATCAAGACACGTGATTCAAAAGTCCATTGAAGTGCTGAGAGAAATCACATGCATCTTTACCTAACAATAAAACTTGAAAACTCTGAGACTGGCAGTGGCACTGGAATAAACCTATCCAAAGGAGAGGAAGATCTGTACAATGAAAACACTGAAAGGGGGAGGGAGGGTGAAGAAAATTCTAGAAGATAGAGATACCTCCAGGTTCCTGGTTTGACTCATGGGTTGATAGCATTGTTAACTGTGAAAATGGCCATGCTAACAAAGCAATCTACAGATGTAACTCAATCTCCATAAAAAGAAATTGCAAGAAAATTTTTCACATAAATTGAAAAACTATCTTAAAATGAATATGGAATGCAAAAGATGCAAGATATCCAAGAACAATCCTGATGTAGTAAGGGATTGTGCTGGTTTGGTGAAGTGGAAGTGGTAGTTTCTTCTCTAACTTATCTAACCCTAGGTAGTTGGCTAGATCTCCAGGGGCAGGCATGACTTTCCCTCTTGTTGAATGTTATGAGTCCAATGACAGAACTGTTGTTTATTACCAAGTTATGCATGCCAACACTGCACACTTAGGGTTATCACGCCCTGCCAGTTGTTTTGTGCTTCATAGGTGTCATAGCTATGTAGGAATGTCAGTTTCTTCTCTCCTTTGAAAGGCTTGCATGGTGCCTTCTGGTACCATGAAACCTAGTCTAAGACAGAAGGCATTCAGGTCTTTCCAGCTCAGCAGTCTCTGGACCCTGTGTCTGAAGTGCGTGGTATCTTTAGCAATAAACACTAAGCCTCCATCTCTTGGGTAGCAACAAAGAACAATAGTATTAGCCTACATTGTTTGGGGGATGGGGCTCTTTGACAACCATGACTAATAACTCATGAGAGTTTCTCATACCTGGTGTTTGATCTAAATACATTCTAAATACTTGTCCTTCTACCAGAGGTAATTGTTGCCCTCACTCTTCATCACGTAAATTTCTCTCTACAACTGACAGAGACAAGCACAGAAAACCAAAACCATCAAAGTGCATCTGTGGAGCCCAGTCCCAACTGATACATCTAGAACATAATTCCTGCACCTATGCCTCAGGGATCATTGTGAAAGAAGAGACAGGAAGATTGTCAGAAGCAGAGTATCAGAGAGTTTGCTATGAGATTGTGTCTCCTGGGAATATCAGAAAGTCTCACCAACTTGACTGCCTAAGCATGAGAAGATCAATGACAACAGTAGTCATGCTAAGAGGAACAAAGAAGGAGTGGGGGCAGGGAGGAGATCCAAGAGACTTCAGCTCTGCACAAAGAACTACAAGCTTCTAAGGAATGCTGAGAGGAGGAGAAAGTCTTCATTAGAGAGAAGAACATCAACTGGTTATCTAATATTGACTGATAAGGTTGTATTTATGTATTTAAGAATATGTATGTATGTATGTTTTTATGTATATTCATTGTTTTTGAGAAAGCAGATTGGATCAGCCATTATGGAAATCAGTGTGTTGGTTCCACAAAAAGCTAGAAATCTACTGTATCATCTAACTATAACTACTCTTGAGCAAATAACAATGAACATTATATATGCTGTTACTTGCACCTCCATATGTGTTGCTACTCTACTCACAATTGCAAAAACTTGGAAACAGGCTAGAGTATCAAGGTGTGTGTGTGTGTGTGTGTGTGTGTGTGTGTGTGTGTGTGTGTGTGTGTGTGACGTTTATTTAGCTCTAACAAAATATGCAAAATATTTGCAGATAAATGGATGGAACTGAGTGAGGTAACCCAAATCCAGAAGGACAAATGCTGATTCTTCTTTTTCATATGTGGATGCTTGCTTTGAATCTTTTGGTTTCTGTGTGCTTTCTTTGGAGGACCTGTAGAAGTCAGAAATCCAGTGAGGAGCCATAACAGGAAGAATTATAATGCAGATGGTCTAAATGGGGAAGGCAATAATGAAGGATGAATAGCTAAATGACGTGAAAATGAGCAGACAGAATAAAGAAGTATGGGAGTATAAGATCAGGGAGCTTTGAAAAAGCTCTTGTCTACCCTTCAGAACTTAATGACAATGCCCTATTAGTAAAGGCATTACATGCTCAAGTTATTTGCAACAAGATATATAAATGCATGTATGAAAAAAAAAGAACAATCTTGTCAACAATAGTGCTTGAATGAAGGAAATGAATCTGTGTGGAGAAGAATGTAACTAGGTCCTTATGGACTACTTTACCTCTCTCCTCATTTACTATAACAACAAAAATCATGAAACTTGCCAGAAAACACTTCAAGGCCTAAGTATAGGCATGGCATTTCTGAAGATTATTCCAACTGCACAGAAAATAACCCTGGGGATTTAAAACGGAATTGTCTAATATTAAACAGCTCTGAGTACTAAGGGAAACTGACAGATTGAAGAGAAGTCTTTGCCAGCCGTTTACCTGGCAAATGATTACTATTAAGAAAATAAAGAATATTAGAACAAGAAGAACTCCAAAACAAGAGGCACTGAAAAAATAGTAATCCAGTCAACGACTATTTGGAAGAACTGAATGGAGAGTTGTCCACAGACATTTTACTAATGGCGGATAAGGAGATAGTCTTTGCAGAAATATAAATCAAAACCATATGGGGAGACAACTTTTATCCTAATCAGAGTGGTTAATGGCAAGGAAAGAAACTATGACATGTGCCAACAAAGATGGGAAGGGAGTCCTTACTTACTGTCAATGGGTATATAAATTAAACAGCTGCTCTAAAAATCAGTGTGGAGCTCTTGTTCTTTTGCTCTTGCTCTCTAGCTCTTCCTCTCTTTAATCTTTGTCCCTGCTCTCCCCGTTCCCCTGCCTGCTTCTCTCCACATGTTCATGGCCTCTACCCCTCTACTCCTCTCCTTCTCTACTCCACTCTACTCTCTCTCTCCCTCTCTCTCTCTCTCTCTCTCTCTCTCTCTCTCTCTCTCTCTCTCTGTCCTACTACCCTCTTAACTACCCTCCCCATGCCATGAATAAACTCTATTCTATACTAAAAGAAAGAAAGAAAGAAAGAAAGGAAGGAAGGAAGGAAGGAAGGAAGGAAGAAACAAAGAAACAAAGAAATAAAGAAACAATGAAAGAAAATCAGCATGGAGTTTCCTCCAAAGACAGCATAGATCCACCCCTAGGTATCTACCTAGAGCAGTCTGAGTTAGCATACTGCAGGGGTGCTCGCACAGCTGCCTTTAGTGTGTGTGATGGTCAAGTTATAGAATCAGCCATGACACTATCAATGGACAAACAGATGGGGAAAGCATCGTAAGTGTACGCCATGGACTTTCCACCAGAAAAAGAAAGAAATTAGGTCATTTTCAGGAAAACAGGTAGCACTGTAGATTATAATGTTAAAGGAATTAACCAGACAAAGGCAATAAGACAAACATTGAACATTTTGTTTTATATGCACAGTCTAAATTCATAGCGCGCGCGCGCGCGCGTGTGTGTGTGTGTGTGTGTGTGTGTGTGTGTGTGTGTGCAGAAAGGTACTATTTGGAAAGAATAAGAAGTGGAAGGAAGAAGGGAATAAGAGAGTATGCTGGGGAAATAGATATAATCAAAGTTTATGTAAAGCATATGCAAAATGTAGCAAAGAAACCATTATTTCACATGATGAATGCTTTTAAAACCAACCTTGGTAAAACTCATTCAAATAAATTTGGTAGAATCATGTTTTTTAATTAAAATGGTAAAGTCACTGAAGTACGAAGAATATTTTCTTTGTCAAAATTCCGCCCCTAGATTCACTAAACATGAGCAATGTCTCTGTATCTAGGGACATTAAAATAGTTTAAGAACGATTCCACTAAATATGTCTGGCACTCTTTCTTTCTTTATTTGTACGATTCAAGATGTTTGGCTTCTGGGAATGGTGCTGAAATTAACACTGGGGTGAAAAATACCACACCAGGCAAAAATAAAAAATAAAAACATAAAAGTAGGATAATTAAAATGTGTGAGTTAACTTGCCTTAAAATTTGTGAGGTCTTTTTGAGGAAGAAATCTCTGGCTTGTGGTTTTCTCATTCATATAGATTTGTTCCCATAGGGAGGTGAGACAAGACTACCCCTCCTCCCTCTTCTTAACATATTACTAGCAATGATCTTTGCTTCAATCCTTTGAGTTTCAGGCTTTATGTCAATGCAGTGTCTTATCAGAGTAATCATAGTCATTGACAGCTGACTCGGTGCATAAGAAGGGTGGCTGGGCTGACTATGGGGAACGTTCCTAAGCTTTTGTCTTGTCATTTGTAAACGGGGAAACACACGCACCGTCTCTGACCACTCGTTAGGAGCTAACGTCTCACATTGGAATATGTTTATAAGCTGTGTGCAGGTACCAATCACAATAACTAATAATAATAAAACATTCAGAAATTATGTCCTCTTTCAAACATAAATTATAGTCACCACCCCTAGAATGACTTTGCTTTTTAAAAATGAAACATTTTTCAGGTGTTTATATTTTTTTCATAACTCAACATAGGCTTGCATTACAGTTCACTGCTTTGCAGACCTAACCCAGGCTGGCTGTGTAAATAAATCTGTATTGGAAAACAGCAGCATTCCTTTGTTTACGTCCTTCATATACCAGAAATCGTTCATATTACCTTTTCATTGTGCTAGAGTGACTAATTGCACCAGATCTCAAGGGCCAAGAAAATCTAAAATATTTACTACCCAACTCGTGACAAAAAATATTTACCAATCCTTGATAATTTACTATTGTCAGTAATACGAATTTTGAGTTAAATGTAATGTGTCCGTGAAATCTGGTGCACAGGGTTTCATAATTTCCAAACTCCCTGTAACACAGCTCTGAGTTTAGTAATCTGGTGCATCCTCTCCGGTAATATTTTCATTGATCAGCAGAGGGCAGGCTTGATTCAACCAAGCTGCAGACACACACATAGCCCTTTATCAGTCAGCCTGGCCAAGTTCAGTGGCTGTTAGGAGTGAGTTTTCTCTATCTTTAGTAGCAGTGTAAAGAATTATAACCGCGTAAAGCGACCGTCTTCTAATGCTTTCATGCTCGTCGGAAAGGAAATGGTTCCTCTACCTCACTCCCTTCTCTTGGCCTTGGTTTATAGGAACGCTGAATATTTCAATTAGCAACAGCAGTTTGACTGTAGTAAGGGGGATTTTTTCCACCATGATGACACAGCATGCCAAGTGACAGTGGCTGCTGTTTCTCCTTCCTCCGTCTCAGTACCCTGCTGCCTCTCTGCAGACCCGATGCCATTAGCGAGGGGCGAGTCATTGTCTATTGTGAGGAAATATAAAAGAGGATCATTAGAAGTTCAGATTTCTTCAGTGGCTCTCCGGTTTTCCTGATCGACACAGGGGTTGTCTGAAAAGTGAGACATTTCCAAGGAGAATGTCCTGCAGGACTAAAGAATGCTGGGGCCCTAAAGAGAGCCTGAAAAAAACCACCTACCAGCAGGCCAGACAAAGGCTGCAGGTTGGGGCCTCTGCTTTGAAAGACCTGATTAATGTGAGGTCTTGTTACCTGCACTATCACTGTTTTCTTATGAGTGAAAGGTTTCACATTCTTAATTTGTCTTGGGGATGGGAAAAGGGAAGGCAAACTCGCCTGACGGGGGTCTAAGGGTGAGGGAGATCCATTTGCACTATGAAAAATAACAGACACAAAAGATGCGGGCCCTTGTACAAATCCACACCAAAGGTGGTTTCTGAAAAGGCAGGCGTGGGGCACCATCCCTGAGACACTTAAAGAATAAAGTATAGGATCTGGCAGTTGCTCAAAATAAAAGCTATCCATTATACAAGAGGAAAATAACATTCGAAGAACTCAATGGGAGAGAAAGAACGTTCTTAGGGAGAAGTGGGAAAAGTAAAGAGTGTGTGTGTAAAAATAAAAACAAAATGGTGTTTAAGCCTCATTACTGTATATTTCATTATTTAATATGCGATGTTAAACTACATTTGAAATGCTTTAGAATGATGTGCTAATGATATGTACAATTTAACCCTTAATTTCAAACCACTTTTTCATATCAACTAAAGAATTATGCATATAAAATGATGAATATAATTTTATGATAATTATATAATTAATAAATACATTTATGGGAATACACATATAAGCACACACATACCTTAAATATTTGGAGGTTATTTTTACAAGATAAATATTATGTATATATAATTTATAAATGTATATGAGTGCACACACATAACTGAAAGATTTGGAGATGTTTTACAAGAGAAATAGAATATCTGGTCTGGTAACATGACTGCTGTGCAGTGTGGAGACAGTGGGGAGAGAGAATATATGGCTTGAGGCATCTATGCTAGTAAACTTGTTCGTGTACACCATCTTGTAGGCGCTAACATTTACAGAACTGGGCAATTTTGACTGTGTTGTTATAGAAATCCATACTAGAAAAAGGGAACAGGACACGCTTTTGACATGCTTCAGGAAGACAGCAGTTTATGCTGCATTCCTTAAGTTGACTGATAAGCAATGGAATAACTAAAGTCTGTTTTCCTCTGATCAAGGTTCGAACACTTTAGAAGCATTTGTTCTGGTTGTTGTATTTTGTTTGTTATTTAAGCGGGCTTTTGTGTGAAGGACTAGTCAAGAAAATATATAATTTTCATTAAGTAGAAAACACCTGCCAATAAGAAGGCAGTGAAATGTAATTAGTAGATGGCTATCACAATAATAGTCGTCATCATCTTGACAGATACTAGTTAGTAGTCACCACAGTGCAAGGGTAGTTTGGCTTAACTAGGCTGACTTTGTCAGCCTTCTATTAGAGTTTCACTCTTACATCTAATAAATATTATTATAGTCTTGTCCTTTGTGTTATAGTCAGATTCTAACATATCATAGGAGGTATTTAAAACTGCAAGTTCATGATCATAGTTGAGTAAAAGTTCCTTTGACAGTATTTAGTATTTTAAAGTACTAAACAACATTTAGGATTAGGTATTCTAGGCTTGGGTTTCATTACTGATCCTTTCTGGTTTGTACATTTCCCAAGCCTAAGCTAGTCCCCTCACAAAAATTTGATTTAAAAACAAAAACAAAAACAAAGCAGCTTTGATCAGAGTCTGCAAACTTCTAAATTAATTGCATTGTTGGCCACTAATTTTAAGGAAAGAGACGTACACTGCTGTCTACATAAAACATGTCACAATGTGCCCCAGTGCCCATGTCCTAATACAGACTAAACAGATTTTTAATCCACTGGGGAACGCAGTAACTCTAGCCTTATTAGTTCAACTATTTACCTTATGAGCAATAAGATTTAATAAGATCAATGGAAAATAAAAATTAAAAAGAACATATACTTGCCAAAATGAGAGTTATTACTACCCAAGCCCCTTTGCCCTGAGGAGCAATATGGGTACCTCGACATGGCATGTGAGAGGTATAAGGAGGAATCTGCATGACGTTATACAAGAAGCTGGTTCTCTTGAGATTCAACTTCCTTGTCTAAAAAACAATGACAATAATACTTCCCTATATGACCTTATAGTCCTTAGACACTGACGGCTCTTCTCTCTCTCCTTTCTATGGAATCCAGACACCATGAAAAAAGAACCTTGTCTCTATAAACACACACACACACACACACACACACACACACACACACACACACACACACACACAGAAACACAACTAAGCCTAACTTCCAAGGTTTAAAATATTAGACACCATTGAATAGAACGATGGCTCTCAACCTTCCTAATATTGCATGCAATGCTTTAATACCATTCTCTGTGCTGTAATAAATATAAAATTATTTTTGTTGTAGTTTCACAACTGATTTTTCTACTGTTATGAATTGTAATGTAAATATCTGTGTTTTCAGATGGTTTTAGATGACCACTGTGAGGGGTTTGACCCTCCAAAAGGGATCGTGACCCACAGGTTGAGAACTGATCTTGCCAACCATATTTTGCTTTACCTAAAATCACTGCCTCTGTTGTGCATCCTTTAGAGCCCACAGGACAGCTCTGGTTAAGTGAGGTTCTCGGTGAATGTCATCTCTGCTTAACTGGTTAAATAACAAGCATTCGCAGGAGGCAGCACTGTCCAGCTAATGTTGCTTTGTAGCCTCACTCTATGTAGCAATCTGTCCATTGTTACAGTCTGGCTTTCCTTCCCGAGATACACATTGAGCAGTGGTTGTTAACTTCAGGGTCAGGCTTTAAATGGGATGCAGAAAACCTGATGGGGAGCAATAGAACAAAACCATTTGGAATATGAATAGAAGAAAAGAGATCTCTTTCACCCCAGCCCCCAAAGCATCTCCAGAACTCTCCCTCCTTAATCCTATCTTGCTCTCCTCCCTCTCTTCTCTCTCTCTCTCCCTCTCTCCTCTCTCTCTCTCTCTCATTAAATATTGCCAAAGCTTTAAGGTAAATAAGGATAAAACCCGACCTCAGAAACTAATTGAGAAGTGAAACGCTTCAATATAACCCTTGAGAACAACAACACAGTCATTTTCTCCTGCCTGCTCCTCCTGCTCTTCCTGAACACTGCCTTGGTGTCATGTTAGAACCCTGACTACAGAGATGATGATGGGTGGATACAACATCGAGTTTTTGTCTCTCGGTGCCAAATGCAAACGAAAGAGGCCAAGCTGTTGCCCTCCAGAATCCTACAAGTAAATATTCACGTCTGGATTTCACTACTTAGTCACAGGGGAAGTGGTTTTGTTAGAGTAGCCCATCGTTATCTGGCCATGGTGGTACAAACCTGTCATTCAAACAGGACACGGAGGCAGAAGAAGGAAGAGTTCAAGGGCAACCTGTCTTGGAATGTAGCTCAGGTAAAACACCTGCAAAGAATGCACAAGGACCTTGGTTTGCTTCTCAGCTCGCTCTTAGAATGATACACTTAGGTCTCCATTACCACTTAACTTGACTGCCTAAGGTTTTCCATTTTAAAAATAAGTGTAATAGAACCTACCCCCAAATCATCTTGTAAAGATGAAATAAATGTGTCAAAAACACTGCCCAAGCACACAACACACCCAAGAAATTACACTGTCTCCACTGCTCTTCCCTCGTCTAGTTATAGCAACTCAACTAAGCCTTTTCTCTGTCAAGAAGATAACCTGTTTTCCTACACTGTGTTTTGAAGTCCAGTAAAACAAAAAATAAGAAATCCCCGTTTTCAATTAACTTTGGAATAGGCCGTCTTTACCTTGAAATTGCATTTTATAATTACCTTAAGAAGTCTGCTATTTTTTTACTAACAGTTCTAAGGATGCAAGACTGTTGATCTTTAGTTCCACACCAGCATTCAGTTTTACTATCCCATCACTACTCAGGGTCTTTCCCTGAAATGAGACCACTTCGTTTTCCTTTAAAAGACCTGGAACATCAAACAGTAGAAAGCCCCTTAAATACTTTGAAACAAAGAGATCATCTTGGATTATCAGTTTTTACCTTAAATCCTATTACAACTACCCTCATAAGAAAAGGAAAAGGGAGATTTGAGACACCAAAGAGGAAAAGTCTCAGACAGAAAAGGAAAAAGGCAATGTGATCATAGAGACAGAAAGGATGTGGCCACAAGCCAAGGAAGGCGGACAGCCACCAGCAGCCAGAAGAGACAAGAAATTGGTTCTTCTTAAGCCCCAGAAGGAATTCAGTCTATCTGATGATGGCTTTTCAGAATCCAAGGACTATTAAGAAGAAACCTTTGGTATTAAGCTTCTGGGATTTTTTTTTTTTACCACTTTCAAATTGACTTTAATCAAAGTACCATTTGTCCTTCATCTTTCAGACCAGGACTGAGGATGAAATCCACGTGTGTACATGAAGGTGCAGCCACACCTCAGGATGCCTAACAGATACCTTTATGAGCTGCCTCTGACCCGTGACCACCAGTTTCAGTTACTGGACAACGTGTCTACTTTATTTCTGTGTTTTATTCTGTTCTGTTTTATATATTCACCATGCTTCTTCATCTGATACCAAGTATGGCAAGGACTTTTCTGTCACTGTAAAGGACAACTTTAAGAGGAGAAAAATCAACTTTGGATCATGATTTTAGAGATAGCGGCCTATGGTTGACTGACGCCATGGCTCTACACAAAAGACAAAAGCATAGACTATTCCTACACCACACTATCATGTGGTGGTTACATGTGCCAGGGGAAGCTGCTTACATCAATGAGGCCAAGAAGTGGAGACAGAGAAGACGAGGCAAGAAATAGAATAAACTGTAAAAGGCGAGCCCCAGTGGCCTACCTTCGCCCATAGCCTAATACGCTATGAATCCATAGATGACATGCTGGTCTAGAGTCATTTCCCACAGGCTCCCTTTGGAGCACCACTACACTAGAGACTATGCCTTCAACAGGGGATTGAAGACTTCTGCACCAAGCCACAAGTTTCCAGGGACAATGTCTGTTATGCAGTTCCTGTCTACTGGTAGATTGGGTCTGAAAAGGAAGTCTTCCACTACAGTTGGTCGAAGCTTACGCCAATATACACACTTAAGCAAATTGAATGGCCCTATTCAGATAATGGAAAGACAATTAAGATTAAGTTGATAAGCTTAGCTTAAGTTGCAACAACTAACATCTGGTTATTTTACTCTGGTTATGAAACTACTTACCCGGGAGATCTATAACAATATATTTTTACTTAATTAAAATACACTGGACACAAGCTTTTTTTTAGATATTTTTCTGAAAACCATTCAATCTGAAACCATATGGTCTATGGCTTTTCTAATTAGCATCAGAGATGCACGCTTCTAAAAGTTGTCTTAACTAGCTCACGAGCTGAGGTGGGGGGTGAAGCATCCGTCTCGAGGCACATAGAAAGAGCTGGCTTTGATTCTCCTCCTTTTTTTTTTTTTTTGGAAACTGTGCCCTTTTCCAAATCACCTCGGTGATTCCCTCTACCTCCTCCCCCTCCCACAGAGATCAGATTTCTCTCTCTTTTACATTAAGATGTTTGATAGGATCTAGACTTGACTAAAGGCTTAGCTCCGACTAGCCAGCAGCAAAAGTTCTAAGTGGGTCTCTCCTTGTGACATTCCATCTTAAATCACCTCCGAAAACTTCCTAAATGGTGCTGAAAATTCAGTTCATCCATAGAGAACTTAGGTGAATCCTGTCACTGTCACAGTGCGTCACTCTCTACAGCTCATTCTCACTTCGGAGTCATCAACACCATCCAGCAATTTTACCAAGGTTTCTCCTTATACTTACTTAATATTTATGAGTAGGAGTGTTAAAAATCAATTTTTGTTTCCAATTTTATTTGTGGTTTGCCCTACACATGGGTCAATTCACTCCACAGTTCTCTAAAACCACAGCACTACCAGACATAAGACTAGACCAAACACAGGCTTTCCAAAAGGTACTTCTGGTTCTTAATGCATTCTAGACACATCACACACACACACACACACACACACACACACACACACACACACACACACACACTTTTACAAATCATGAATGGTCAGGGATGTAACTGAGATTCTCAATGACGTAAGCCTTTTCCAACAAACATAATACAGTTCCCACAATTGGCCTTCGCAGATACAATGTCAGAGAAGATGACTGCACTTTTTTCTTATGGCTCCTAATACATTTCCAAACTAAATATTGTTTCCTTCAAACAGCTTACTTCCATGTGAGTAATAGTAGTCGATATAAAAGCAGTAACTCTGGTTCTAATACACACACACACACACACACACACACACACACACACATATATATATATATATAAACTTCCAAAAAAATAAGACTATGATCCACCCCACTCCCCATTTAATACAAAAAGTAAACTGAGGCCAGAGTCAGGTGACTTACCCAATTGCAAACATTTCTCAATGCCCATAACAGACTTCCAGTGTTTATCTTAGTGCAGCACAGATTAGTGAATAAACCCATCGCCACAGAACTAGAATGGGGTTTTTGTCATTCGGCTGCTTTTTACAACCAACCCAACTGAAAGTACTCAGTAGCTTCCCAATTTAAAAGCACAAAAGAAATATAAAACATACACGTTTACATAGGAACAAACAACTATATCTTTAGCATTGAATTACTGCTGTAAGTAATAAAACCGCATTGGTGTTTACCACTGTTCATGGCTATGCCTGTATTGTGGTATTATGCGTGTGTTATGTTATTACGCAATTGGTGACTTTCACTTTAGCTGCTGCCCTGCATCTGGATGCACTCAGTGCACTGACAGGGACTTAGCACAGTAGAACAATGTCTTATGCATCAGAAATGCTTGTTTAGCATTCAACCTTGTTTCTTATAGCATGACGGGGAAGTAGACTATTGCAGAAACATGGATGTGTGTTGATTTTCAGTGAGACTGTACCCTAAAAGAAACTGGATAAAAGCGCCAAGATAATGGAATATTAATATGTTAATATCAGGTATACATATCAGCTATAGTGTCAGAGAAATCCAGCAAACATGTAGCACAAGACTATCTGTACAATGTTATAGAGTATGCACAGCCTTCTAAAGACTGATAACAAATTCCTCCTTGCAACACCTTCATACTGAAAGGCCTTTATGCCATGGCCACCATTCACTCTTTTATCTAGTTGGTATCTATTTGTCAGTTTCCATTTCTCATCACCAGCTTTGGAAAGCTATGTGTACTGGCACTGTTATTACAGGATAGAAAACTCAGAGCTGCAATGCGAATCCCCCCGCCCCAGTCTTATCTGTGGCCCCTGGCACTGGGGTTACTACTGTTACTGAGTCTTCTTCAGTACCCCTCAGGAACATATTTCCTTCACTGTGTCCTCAGCAGAAATAGAACTCACAGCTTTTGAAGTCACCTTCTGAGTTCTTAGCTTTCAACTACCTTAAATCTTACCCTGTTGTACGCTTCTCTCCTTCACAGCTAAGTACAAAATCATGTAAGACAGACCGAGTTTCCTGTAATACTTTAAACGGGGCTGTATTCAGCAATATTGTGAGTAGGGTTGACCTGACGCAACAGAATACACTAAGAGAGTAATAGAAGGGGAGATAAAAGTCTTCATGAAGAATCAAACAGCTATTATCTTACCTTTCTGTAGCTTGCTTTTAAGACTCACTTAGTCCGTTTTGTTTCCATTGATAATAATAGTCCTATTTTTAAAGAGTAATTTGCTTCTATTCAAATGGAATCTTAGTCATGCGTTGCCCACAGATAGCATGGATGGGACTCTGGTGTGTGGTGTCCATATCACATCTTTATCAAAAGCCTGTGCTGTGTGCATCAGCTGCCACCTGTCTAAAATATTCCCTCTGCACATTTCCTTCTGGTGTTCTGCCACTCTCTGGGTCGTTAACAGCAGTATGACAAACCGTATAATTCAGGGCCTCTATCTAACTTAGCAGAGTTCTTTGACAAGAAGCAATACTGAGAGCCATTGTGTTGACACAAACTCATGATGAGAGGGTCAAATAGCCCACACAACTGTCAATATGAGAATTTCATGAAACAGGAAAATCTAAAAGCCAGCCATTTTACTGAAGCCCCAAGGAGTGGAGTTTGTTTTATAAACCCCCAATGCATTCTCTTCTTTCTGGTCATGCCAGGAGCATTTTTTTCTCTATAAAGCTCTCTATTCTAGCTCACTAAAGCAAATAATACCAAGCAATAAAGTTGAATAACTGATGTCTTGAGTCTTTCTCAAGATCACTTGAAAAAATGGCCATTGTAAGACAGATTTACTTCTGGCAAATGGTCTGTGTTAAGTGGCATGTAACAGAACAGACTAGGTATGACGTAACTAGCAGCCAGGTGAGGAAGACCCAGTGTCTGATACTAGCCCTCTGCTAACCCATCTTCAAAAATACAGTTACGACCAGCACCACTTTGTTCTCAACTATACTAAATGGACACCCATGAAATACACTCATACAATTTATTTTGTAAGCAAAACTGAGTATAATGCTAGAAACCTTAAAGCAATGTTTTAAAATGTACATGGAAATCTCAAATCTAATAAAAGAGATAGTTAATAAACCATTCAGGTAGCAACATGAGTAGGAGGATGTGGATTGGAGAGGTAGGTGCATCTGTAATTTCTTATCGATAAATGTACAATCACATCATTTGCTGATTGGCTGATTGTGATAAATTATTTCTTTTTTGCTTGCTTCCATTTTTTTCAAATTGAAACAGAGTATTAACTACCTCTAATGTCACTGAAAGGATTAAGTGACAGATTAGAAAAAAAAAGTTCAGTGTGATACATAGCATTTGATGAATATTGTCATTAACTTGTTTATAAATATATAAACTTTATATATTTATAAGCAAGTATCATTCTGCTTGTCTATAATCCCAGCTGTAAGAAAGCCTGAGGCTGGAGGTTCAAGATCTTGCATTTAAAATCAGCCTGACAAACATGGTAAGACCTGTCTTGGAAAACTTCAATAAAGCAGAAAGCAGGATTTTAAGACCATCTTTATCTCTAAAGAACTCTAAAGTCCACAGATCTTCAGAGTGAATAGAGAGAGCACTGTGATTCTCTAATAAATCCTTTGTAAGTAGAAAAGGTTTAATAGAGAAAGGTGAGCAAGAGGAGTAAAGTATTTCAAAGAAGGTAAGAATAGAAAGTTGTTAAACTATCAGTTCTCACAAGAATAGACCTACAAAGGAAAGTTTAATCTGTTTAAGTGATCATTACAGAAGAATATAATTAATCTAGAAACCAGAAAATCGCTTTCTGGCATTAAGTGCTCCATAGATTTTATATACAAATTGAATATGAAATTATTCACAGTGCCTCCCAGAACTATTTTATGATTCTAAATTATATGGATTCCAAACTCTTTTGATAGACCCTACTCCTTTGGCTTACTAAGTACAAAATCTTCATTGTTTTGAAGACTTATTTCAGTTGACTTTCCTATACTATTTCAGTTATTCACAACTCTTACCACACAACTGTCCAAGAGGACTCCTCTTTGTCTGTACTCATGTATCACTGGTCAAGTTCTGTTGAGAATAAATCAGTAAGTTTATAGCACAGCTTGGCTTCTTCCTGTATAAAGACATTTAACTTCTTAGTATTTCTATTGCTGAGAAGAGACATCATGACTGCAGCAACTCTCATAAATGAAAACTTATAATTGGGTGTGGGCTTACAGTTTTGGAGGTTTTGTCAATAATTGTCATGGTAGGACACACTGGGGCACTTGGCAGGCAGGGTGCTGGAGAGATAGCTGAGAGCTCTACAGCTGGATCATCAGGCAACAGGAAGAGACCAGAACACACTGGCCAAGCTTGAGCATCAAAGTCCACCTCCTAGTGATGCGGTTCCTCCAACAAACCCACCCACACTCCAACAGGATACACTTCCCAACAGTGTCCCTCCCTATGGGCCTATGGGGACCACTTTTTTTCAAACCACCACAACTTCTAAATAAAATAAAATATCATCCATCAATATTTATTCAGCTTCCATCTAGGAGTGTGGCACATACCTATACTTCCGTCAAAAGGGAAGCTGAAGCTTGTGTCAAGAGTTGGAGGTCAGCCAGGGAAAGAGAATGAGCCCATGCATTTAAAGGAGGCAGGAAGGATGATTTCAACTTGTGAGCATAATTGATAGGGGAAAGGAGAGATAGACCAATGCACTTTTATATTCCATATATAAAGACAGTTTGTATTTCATATTGCACAATAAGATCTCCTTGTACATGTTATTACCATGTAAATACCATCAATTGTTTGTTATTACATCTCCAGTCCAGATGTGGTCCAATGGCTTAATTATATTGAGAATAAACAAAGATGACAAATAGATAAGTAGGTGATAGATAGATAGATAGATAGATAGATAGATAGATAGATAGATGATAGATAGATGATTGATAGGGATAGAAGGTAGTAAAAAGTACATAGTAGATAGCTAATAGATGTTAGATAGATAGATAGATAATATATTGATATAGAAATTATATTTATGTAAAAATATATTACATAGGTACTTAGTGCTTTATATCATAGCATTTAATAAATGCTTGATAGCAGTCTATTATAAAATGATACTATAACATATGTTATATGTTTGTTTCAGAAAAGTTTATGTCATAAATTTCTTCTGTTGGCTTGCCCGTAGTTTCTACTAAATAACTGTTTTTGAGTTAATAAAAATACAAAAGGTTTTTTCACGTTACAAAAGAGGTAACCACCAATTCATTTTTATTCAATTCTATCAAAGTAAGAAATATTCTTTTTTCTTTTGTGTTTGTTTGTTTGTTTTTGATTTTGTTGTTGTTGTTGTTGTCTTTTATTGGATATTTTCCTTAATTATATTGCAAATGTTATCCCCTTTCCCAATTTCCCCTCTAGAATTCCCCATCCTTTCCCCCTCCCCCTGCCTCTATGAGAATGTTCCCCCACCCACTCATTCCCTCCCATCTCCCCGCCCTGGCTTTCCCCTACATGGAGGCATTGCGCCTTCACAGGGCAAAGGTCTTCTCCTCTCATTGATACCCAATAAGGCCATCCTCTGCTACATATGTGGCTGGAGTCATGGGTTGCTCCATGTGTACTCTTTGGTTGATGGTTTAGTCTCTGGGAGCTCTGGTGGGTCTGGTTGGTTGATAATGCTTTTCCTATGGGGTTGCAAACCCCTTTAGTTCCTTTGGTCCTTTCTCTAACTCCTCCAATGGGGACCCTGTTCTCAGTCAATGGTTGGCTGCAAGTATATGCGTCTTGATTTGTCAGGCTCTGGCAGAGCCTCTCAGGAGACAACTGTATCAGGCTCCTCTCAGCAAGCAAGAAATATCCTAATATTTCAATGCCTACCATATTGAAAATTTAACACAGTCCTACAATTTCTACTGGAATCCTGTTTAGCTAACAGATATTGAAGATACATATATTTCTATTAGCTTTTGGGCTAATATCCATTTATCAGTGAGTGTATACCATGTATGCTTTTGTGATAGGGTTACCTCAGGATGATACTTTGGAGTATCCATCTATTTGCCTATGAAATTCATGAAAGCACTATTTTTAAGAGCTGAATAGTACTCCATTGTGTAGATGTACCACATTTTCTGTATCCATTCCTCCGTTGAGGGTCATCTGGGTTCTTGCCAGCTTCTGGCTATTACAAATAAGGCTATTATGAACATAGTGGAACATGCGTCCTTGTTATATGTTAGAGCATCTTTTGGGTATATGCCCAGGAGTGAGATAGCTGGGTCCTCAGGTAGGAATATGACCAATTTTCTGAAGAACCTCCAGACTGATTTCCAGAGTGATTGTACCAGCTTGCAATCCCACCAACAATGGAGGAGTGTTCCTCTTTCTCCACATCCTCACCAGTATCTGTTGTCACCTGAGTTTTTGATCTTAGCCATTCTGACTGGTATCAGGTGGAATCTCAGGGTTGTTTTGATTTACATTTCCCTGATGACTAAGGATGTTGAACATTTCTTTAGGTACTTCTCAGCCATTCAATATTCCTCAGCTGAGAATTCTTTGTTTAGCTCCATACCCCATTTTTAATAGAGTTATTTGATTCTTCTTGAGTTCTTTGTATATATTGGATATTTGCCCTATATCGAATGTAGGATTGGTAAACATCTTTTCACAATGCTGTTTTCTCCTACTGACAGTGTCTTTTGCCTTATAGAAGCCTTGCAATTTTATGAGGCCCCATTTGTTGATTCTTGATCTTAGAGCATTTGCCATTGATGTTTTGTTCAGGAAATTTTTTCCCAGTGTCCATGTGTTTGAGGTTCTTCCCCAATTTTTTTCTATTAGTTTGAGTGTATCTGGTTTTATGTGGACATCCTTGTTCCGCCTTGGCTGGAGCTTTGTACAGAAATTTGCATTCTTCTACATGCAGACCACCAGTTGAACTAGCACCATTTGTTGAAAATGCTACCTTTTTTTCCACTTGATGGTTTTAGCTCCTTTGTCAAAGATCAAGTGACCATAGCTATGTGGGTTCATTTCTGGGTCTTTCAATTCTATTCCATTGATTTACCTGCCTGTCTCAGTATCAATACCATACAGGTTTTATGACTATTGCTCTGTAACACTGCTTGAGGTCAGGGATGGTGATTCCCCCAGAAGTATTTTTATTGTTGAGGATAGTTTTTGCTATCCTGAGTTTTTTGTTATTCCAAATGTATTTGCAAGTTGTTCATTCTAATTCTATGAAGAATTGAATTGGAATTTTGATGAGGATTGCATCTGTAGATGGCTTTGGACAAGATGGCTATTTTTACGATATTAATCCTGCCAATCCATAAACATGGGAGATCTTTCCATCTTCTGAGGTCTTCCTCAATTTCTTTCTTTAGAGACTTAAAAGTTCTTGTCATAAAGAAATTTCACTTCCTTGGTTAGAGTCACACCAAGGTATTTTATGTTATTTGTGACTATTATGAAAGGTGTTATTTCCCTAACTTCTTTCTCGGTTTGTTTATCCTTTGAGTAGAGAAAGGCTACTGATTTGTTTGAGTTAATTTTATACCCAGCCATGTTGGTGAAGTTGTTTATCAGGTTTAGTAGTTCTCTGGTGGAACTTTTGGAGTCACTTAAGTATACTGTCATATCATCTGCAAGGAGTGATATTTCGACTTCTTCCTTTTCAATTTTTATCCCTTTGACCTCCTTTTGTTGTCTGTTTGCTCTGGCTAGGACTTTGAGAAGTATATTGAATAAGTAAGGAGAGAGTGGGCAGCCTTGTCTAGTCCCTGATTTTAGTGGAATTTCTCCAAGTTTCTCTCCATTTTTGTGTTAGCTATTGGTTTGCTGTATATTGCTTTTACTATGTTTAGGTATGGGCCTTGAATTTCTGATCTTTCAAAGTCTTTTAATACAAAGGAATGTTGAATTTTGTCAAATGCTTTCTCAGCATCTAATGAAATGATCATGTAGTTTTTTTCCTTCAGTTTGTTTATGTAGTGGATTATATTTATGGATTTCTGTATATTGAACAATCCCTGCATCCCTGGGATCAAGCCTACCTGATCATGATGGATGATCATTTTGATGTTTTCTTGGATTCGGTTTGCTAGAATTGTATTGAGTATTTTTGCATCAATATTCATAAAGGAAATTGGTCTGAAGTTCTCTTTCTTTGTTGGGTCTTTGTTTGGTTTAGGTATAACCATGATTGTGACTTCACAGCAGGGATTGGGTAGTATTCCTCTGTTTCTATTTTGGGGAATAGTTTGGATAGTATCGGTATGAGGTTTTCTATGAAGGTCTGATAGAATTCTGCACTAAACCCATCTGGTCCTGAGCTCTTTTTGGTTGGGAGACTTTTAATAACTGCTTCTATTTCTTTATGGGTTATGGGACTGTTTAAATGGTTTATCTGGTCCTGATTTAAGTTTGGTGCCTATATGTGTCTAGAAAATTGTCCATTTCATCCAGATTTTCCAAATTTGTTGACTATACATTTTTATGGTAGGATCTGATGATTTTTTTTAATTTCCTCAGATTCTGTTGTTATGTCTCCCTTTTCATTTCTGATTTTGTCAATTTGGATACTCTCTCTCTCTCTCTATCTCTCTCTCTCTCTCTCTCTCTCTCTCTCTCTCTCTCTCTGCCCTCTGGTTATTCTGGCTAAGGGTTTATCTATGTTGTTGATTTTCTCAAATAATCAGTTCCTGGTTTTGTCGATTCTTTGTATGTAGTTCTTTTTGTTTCTACTTGGTGGATTTCAGCCTTGGGTTTGATTATGTCCTGCCTTCTACTCCTCCTGGGTGTATTTGCTTCTTTTTGTTCTAGAGCTTTTAGGTGTGCTGTCAAGCTGCTAGTGTATGCTCTTTCCAGTATCTGTTTGGAAGCACTCAGAGCTATGAGTTTTCCTCTTAGCACTGCTTTCATTGTATCCCTTAAGTTTAAATATGTCCTGCCTTTATTTTCATTAAATTCTAAAAAATCTTTTATTTCCTTCCTTATTTCTTCCTTGACAAAGTTATCATTGAGTAGAGTGTTGCTCAGTTTCAATGTGTACATGGGTTTTGTGTTGTTTTTGTTGTTATTGAAGATGTGCCTTAACACCTGATGAGCTGATGAATGGGATTATTTCAATCTTCTTGTATCTGTAGAGGCCTGTTTTATGACCAATTATATGGTCAGTTTTGGAGAAGGCACCATGATGTGCTGAGAAGAAGGTATATTCTTTTGTTTTAGGATAAAATGTTCTATAGCTATCTGTTAAATCCATTTGGTTCATAACTTCTGTTAGTTTCTCTGTGTCCCTCTTTAGTTTCTGTTTCCATGATCTGTCCATTGATGAGAGTGGGGTCTGAAATCTCAAACTATTATCATGTGGCATGCAGTGTGTGATTTGAGCTTTAGTAAGGTTTCTTTTATGAATGTAGGTGCCCTTACATTTGGAATACAGATACTCAGGATTGAGAGTTCATCTTGGTGGATTTTTCCTTTGATGAATATGAAGTTTCATTCTTTATCTTTTCTGATAACTTTTGGTTGAACGTCTATTTTATTCTATATTAGAATGGCTATTTGCTTGGAAAACTGTTTTCCAGCCTTTTACTCTGAAATAGTGTCTGTCTTTGTCACTGAGGTGTGTTTCCTGTATGCAGCAAAATGCTGGGTCCTCTTTACATATCCAGTCTGTTAGTCTAAATCTTTTTATTGGAGAATAGAGTCCATTGATGTTAAGAGATATTTAGGAATAATGATTGTTGCTTCCTATTATTTTTGTTGTTAGAGGTGGAATTGTTTGTGTGGCTCTCTTCTTTTGAGTTTGTTGCAAGGAGATTACTTTCTTGCTTTTTCTAAGGTGCAGTTTCTCTTCTTGTGTTGGAGTTTTCATCTTTTATCCTTTGTAGTGCTGGATTTGTGGAAAGATATTATGTAAATTTGGTTTTGTCATGGAATATTTTGGTTTCTCCAACTATGTTAATTGAGAGTTTTGTTAGATATAATAGCCTGGGCTGGCATTTATCTTCTCTTAGGGTCTGTATGACATCTGCCCAGAATCTTCTGACTTTCATAGCTCTCATGAGAAGTCTGGTGTAATTCTGATAGGTCTGCCTTTTTATGTTACTTGACCTTTTTCCCTTATTGCTTTTAATATTCTTTCTTTGTTTTGTGCATTTGGTGTTTTGACTATTATGTGATGAGAGGAATTTCTTTTCTGGTCCAATCTTTTTGGAGTTCTGTAGGTTTCTTGTACGTTTATGGGCATCTCTTTCCCTAGGTTAGGGAAGTTTTCTTCTATAATTTTGTTGATGATATTTACTGGCCCTTTAAGTTATGCATCTTTGCTCTCTTCTATACCTATTATCCTTAGGTTTGATATTCTCATTGTGTCCTGAATTTCCTGGATTTTTTGGTATGTTTTATACTATCTTTGATGGTTTTCTCAATGTTTTCTATGGTATCTTCTGCCCCTGAGATTCTCTCTTCTATCTCCTGTATTCTGTTGGTGATGTTTGCATCTATAACTCGTGATCGCTTCCCTAGGCTTTCTATCTCTAGGGTTGTCTCCCTTTGCACTTTCTTTATTGTTTCTATTACCATTTTTAAATCCTGGATGGTTTTGTTCATTATTTTACCTGTTTGGATGTGTTTTCCTGTAATTCTTCAAGGGATTTTTGTGTTTTCCCTTTAAGGGCTTCTACTTGTTTACCTGTGTTCTCCTGTGTTTCTTAAGGGAGTTATGTCCTTCTTAAAGTCCTCTATCATTATCATAAGATGTAATTTTAAATCCAAATCTTGCTTTTCCAGTGCATTGGGATAACCAGTATTTTCTTTGTTGGGAGAACTGGGCTCTGATAATGCCAAATAGTCTTGGTTTCTGTTGCTTAGGTTCCTGTAATTGCCTCTCACCATCTGGTTGTCTCTGGTGTTACCTGGTATTGCTGCTTCTGACAGTGGCTTACAGGAGACTGGCTTTCTTTAAGCGGGATCTGGGTACAGAGAGCTGTGTCACAGGGTCAGATCCAAATGCAGGCAGAAACCAGAAGGATCCTGTCCCAGACTGCTCCTTGGTTCCTGTGTCCCGAGGTTTCCAGGTGGGTTCCTCTGCTCTCAGGTTTGTCAGTGCCCATGGCAACTGGCTTTCAGCCCTGGGTGCAGGCAGAGACCAGAAGGGTCCTGTCCCAGATTGTTCCTTTGTTCCCATATCCAGAGGTCTCAAATCAGGTTTCTCTTGGGCCAAGAATGTGAGTTGAAGTGGTGGTCTCCCCTGAGCTCTCAGGATTTTCCGTACTTCTGAGAGTGCAGCTCTCTCCCCCACAGGATTTGGGTACAGAGAGCTGTGGAATCCAGGTCATCTCTTTAATTGCTGTTTGGAAGTTTTGTTTATGCATCATTAAATTACTAATTCTACATTTTTCAAATTTTTAACATAGACACTTATTGCTATAAACTTTTCTGTTAGGACCATCTTAATGTGATTCACTACTTTGTTCAATTGTGTTGCTATTTGTGTTATGTTAGGAATTTTTCATAACCCTGATCTCTTCAGTGATCAAATTCTTATTCAATAATGTGTTATTTAGTGTCTATAAGATTATGTATTTCTGTTTTCTAGTTCCATTTGCTTGGAATATATTTTTCCATTTTTTTTTTTTTACTATAAAGTAGTGGCTATCATTGATGGTAACATGGAACCTTTTTTTAATCCTACCCATTAGTCTGTGTCACTTTATTGGGAAAGACTATAAATATTTCATATTTATTGAAAGCTGAGTGTGAATTAGTGTCATTTTGTTGATTTGGTCAGGTGTCATTAGACCTCTTTTAATTAGTTGGCTTAGTTATTCCCAATGACCTCTTCAGTACATTTATCCTTCCCTAGAAATTAAAGTATTTTTTTACTATATTCTGTAGACCTTGATTAGGGTCATCAATCCCTTTAATCTATTTTTTTATTGCACAATGATTTAATGTCTCCATTTTAATAGCTTTCCCGGGTATAATACTCTGGGTTGACTTTTAATATTTAAGAAATTGAACATTTTTCTAAGCTTAAACAGTTTGTCAAGTAATAAGGTATCACTCTAATGGACCTACCTTCCTAAGTATCTTGACCTTTTTCTCTTGAAGCTTGCAATATATTTACTTTAGTTTGTGGTTTGCTTGTTATTTGTTTTTTTTTTCAATGAAAGGCTTCACTATAATACTATGTGAGTAATTTCTCTTCTGGTCTTGCTTATAGGTGCAAAGGTCTTCTGTATCGTGATTGGAATCTGTTTCTGTAGATGTGAAAAACTTTCTTTTTCAATTTTATTGAAATCGGTTTCTATGCCTTCACCTCAGTACTCTTCTGTGTTCATGGTTTTAAGGATAAGACTTTTCATGGTGTTCCAAAGTTTCCCCATTTCTTGAATTTTATAAATGTATCACTGATTTTTACTGAATGAACCAACTCCTCAACTTTGTCTTCTATCCCCTGCTTTTATTTGGCTTACTGAGTTTTTCACTTCCAGGATAATTCTATTTCCTTGTTGCATTCTTTCTCCATATCATTCATTAAATTCCTTATTTCAGTAATGTGTTTCTTTTGTATGCTTGGAGTATATTTATGTGTTCTTTAAGTTGTTTGAAATAGATGAAATCATTGTTTTGAATCATCTATCTGGAAGTTCTTCAAGGTCAATCTCACTATGGTTGATCATTATGGGATTAGATGTCTTTGGAGGAGATATATCATCTTGGATTTTCACGTTGCTTCAGTTTAATGCTGCCACTTTACAACTAGAGTTAGTTGGCTAAGTGGGATTGTGGACCATGAACTGACTGATGGTCTAGGAACAGTTTATCTGACAGTACCAGGAGCTAATGGAACTGCAGAAGTGTGGGTCATATGTCAAAGTCTGGTGACCATTTACATGTTGACACCAGAAGCTTGGTTAATGCAGGAAATTTTCAGATGCAGGAACTTTGCACTGAATAGTCAGGGTCTGGAGATCCTTTATATACTGGAGTTCAGAGCTGGACCCCAAGGGAAGTTTGGAACAAATGATCATGGTCTAGAGCAGTGGTTCTGAGCATTTCTAATTATGTGACCCTTTAATACAATTTCTCATGCCACCATAAAATTATTACTGTTATGAATTGTAGTGTCAATATCTGATAAGCAGGTTATCTGATATGCGACCCTCAGAGAAGTTGCAAATTACAGGTCGATAATCATTGGTCTAGAGGTCCTTTTACCATTCAGGCAGGGCAAGTTTGACCTGAAGAGCAATGGCCTGGGGAGACCTCACATAGAGGTAACAGAAAGTAGGCAGGCCCAATGGTTTGAGCCTGGAGATCCCTAATTTGTTGGCACAGGTAGCTGGGTGGATATGGAGGGGCTGGAGTAATCGTTGTTTTTTTGTTTTGTTTTTTTTTTTTTTTTTGGAGTAATCGTTTTATGTTTAGATTTTTTTTTTATTTCCTAGTCTATCAAACCAAATTTATAAGCCATGGAGGATATTTTTTAAAAGCCTTTTTTTCAGCAATCTTTTAATTTATGTCACTATCAGAAACAGTTTCGGCCTCCTTTATGTTTTCAGTGCCTCATTTCTCATCACCATTGCAAGCGTCTCTGAATGATTCATCGTCAAGCTAGCTCGCAACCCTCTTACAGACAAATTAATAATTAAATAACTTTGACTTTTTAAAGGAAGTGAAGTAAATGGAAAAAGAGGAATGACATCAGAAAATCGAAATCTTTATCCTCACCCTGCCCCTTACCATATGCATATATGGATTAAGTTAAAAGTTAATAATGTGGATTAGTCTGTTATTGGACATATAGCCGTGAAAAGAAAGGCTATGGGTTTACTATTTTAGGAGAGAAAAAGAAAGAGAAGAGACAATAAACAAACTAGCCATTAACAGAGCAAGATGTGTCAAGTATATCGAGCTGATAGGAACTGAGAGTGCCATAGTCAAGGTAGCATGGAATCACAATCTACAGAAGTCTACTTGAAAGGGAAGTGTGAGGGATGAGAGGATAAATGGACGTCGCAGAGGTTCTAACACAGGTGATGTGCAAGGGACAATATGAGTTACTGAAGACTTCATTTTTAGAGAAGCATAAAAACAGAAGTTTCTGGTTTGGCATGGTATGAGTGTTGGTCCATTATTATTTTTTTTGCAATGATCATTTCTATTAGAAATAAACCCGTGTAGATAGAGAGCAAAGGCAGAGAAACAAAGATGGCTATGACAGTCACCTGAGTGGAGGAAAAGAGTGGCTTAGAACAAAATGTGAACAGTAAAAACTCAGATAGTTTTAGAAATAGATCCAAAGGTTTTCCTTGAGGATTTATAGGCTACATGGAAAGCAAGTGAGGCCTAAATATTAATACTGGTGGATGCAAGTCTATCATCAACAGGAGATGTACACAGGGGCAGATGGAACAAGCACTTTGGAGGTAGGGGCCAGGAATCCCATGCTGGGCTTGTTAATGAAGAAAATAGATTCAAAATGATTTACCCTCCCAAGTGATACAATAGGCGTCATTGTCACAGTTGGTACCTGTCATACGTTAGTTCACCTGATATGCTTCCTGTGACATTTCAATAAATAGCACTTCCTTGCAACAACTGAACTTACCAAACATTAAACCTAACTTCAGGAGATGGCGAAATTTCAACCCATTCTGCTGTCTCTTCAAACTGCATTGTTATGTCCCATAAGACTCCATTCTTCAGAATTTGAAGAAGCAATACCAGAGCATCTCGTTTCATAGTGCATATCGCCAAACACTAAGCAGCTAACTCTTAAAATCTAACAGTGAAACAAATGGACAAAAGTTCCTGAATTACCACCAAGAGTGATTTTATAAAATTTACCGCACTATACCGAAGGACTTAACAGAAAAATCAAAATCGGTTATCAACCCAGCTTTGAGGCTTTCATCGTTTTAATCTCAAAAGATTGTTTTTCCAACTTTAAGAAGCTTATATGACTTACCTTCATAGGTCAGAGCAGAAAGTCAGCAGTCATTTGGAAAAAGGCCTGGCCATTGTGTTCAGTGACATTTTATATTGGCAGGAAGTAACCATTTATGCAATTATTTTCTGTAATCCCTGCATTCCTGTTAGTATAAGCTAGAGAAAGAGGGAAAAAAATCATCTGGTGATCATGTTCCTTAGTGTGAAATTAGAAAATAAAAAGCCATCGCATTTCTGATCCCTTCCTCCCCTTAAGAATGTAATGCCTCTGGAGTACCCACAATAAAGGCATAGATCGGGAGAATATTTTCTTGTGGTGAGCGGGAAGCTTCAGGTGGGCATACATTCACATTCTCATTACTTTTTCATTTTACTCTCCAAACTTCAATTTCATTTTGAAATAGTATCCCCTTCTAAAACCAACAGGAAAACACAGCCACTGCTAAGATTTTTCATTTCAAGGCAGTGAGAACTGGGGTGAGGCCCTTGAGTGCAAAATCACAGTACCCATTTATCAATCGTTTTAGTCTCTCTTCATAACTGAACGTGACCTGCCAACAATTTTGGCTTTGAGAAGGAAGGCATAAAGAAAGAACAAGAGATGGGGAGGAGGAAGGGAGAAGAGATAGAGAAAGAGCAAAGAAAGAGAGAAAAAAGAAGGAGGGAGGGAAAGAGAAAGGGAGAGAGAGGGAGAGAAGAAAGAGGAAACAACATTTATTCCTTTTACATTGTATTTTGTTTACTTGCTTGGAACTTTTCTAGGAAGCAAAGACAAGAAGATGATGAACTTACCTAATGAAATAATTTCAGATTCCATATCAATATTATTTACACTGAAATAGTATTTGTCATGCCCCATGTGAAATACTAAAGGGTTCAAATACAATCTAAATACAATCATTTTACACAGACCTGGCAAACGACTGGGGGTAGATCTCAGATGATGGAGATAGATGCTCTCGGGAAGAGAGTTAGACTGTAGCAAACCAGTTCTTTCATGAAAATGCACATAAACTCCCAAGAGACAAGTGAGGAGAAAGGGTCTGGAGTGTTTCTATTATGTACTCATATATAACAGTGTGTCGTAAATCTCATGACAGAAGCATGTACAAAAACCAATCTTTCAAAAGTCAGATGTGGTTGTTTGAATGAAGTTCAAATGTCATAGACTCAGACATTTGAACACTTGGTCCCCTGTCGATGGTGTTGAGGAAGATGTGGCTGGAGAAAGTGCATCACTAGAGGCAGGCTTTCTAGTTCTTGCCCTAGTTCACTGCTCACTCACTCTGCTTCATGGTTGTGCTTGCCTTGGGCTGTGGTCCCTCAGCTCCCTCCTCCTGTACTCCTACCTCACACTTGCAGCCACACCTGCCTCTCACAATGGACTCCCGTCCCTCTAGAAAAGTAAGCGAAAATAAACATTTCCTTCTATAAGTTTTCGTTATGGTGTTTTATTACAGCACCAGAAAATTAATTTAAAAACTAGGCTATCTGGATAAGAAGAGTTATTTCCTATACAAATATCTAATAGTCTCATTTCCTCATCTCTCGTTGACATAAGAGTCATTTTCACTTTTCAATAGGTTAAATAATTTAAATATTGTTTTCCCTGGAAGAATATGGAAAAACAATGAACATCTAGTATCTGAAAAGGAATTAATGTTTATCCAATAATAGGGGACATCCTCTGAGGAGTATTTACAGAACAGTTTATAGAGATGAATAATTCAAACATTTAAGATAACAATACTTACTTTGAGAGCTGGAGAGCCGGCTCAGTGGTTAAAAGCTCTCTTTCAGAGGACCTGGGCTAGCATCCACATGGCACTTCCCAACTGACTGACACCCAACATAGACACGCAGATAAGCAAAACATCATGACACATAAAATAAAATTAAATATTAAAAAACAAATGGAAAAATATTTTTTAAAAATAATTTTCTCAACAGCAATTATCATGCATCATAAGCAGGAAATGCTTTCCTAATATTCCTGAGAGTAATAATGAGAATCAAAATAAGATTCAAGAAGAATATAGCCTATAATTTTTCTGAAATCTTGTCAATGCTTTTAAACCAGTAATCTGAAAAAAAAATCCTACCATGGTCAGGGAATTTATAGTAGTCAAGTGTCAGAATAGATCAGAACAGGAGAAATTCCAATCACTAAAAATAGCAATAATAATAACTCAATGTTAAATTCTACAGCAAGTCTATAAAGAAAGGAAAGCAGTTTAATTGAAAGCTTTAAGCGTAAGTCAGTGAAGACCAGTAGGGTCAGACCAAGGAGCCCATACCAGCAGTACAAATATAATTCTGCCAATGCTGCGTGTGTGCGCGTCAGACAAATGGAAATAAATAAATAAATACTGAAAGCTGCTTTCATTGATAGCCTCAGTATCAGTAACTTATTAAAATAAATTTCATATATGGGCTCTTATTTATTTCTCTCTTTCTCTCTCTCTCTCTCTCTGTGTGTGTGTGTGTGTGTGTGTGTGTGTGTGTGTGTGTATAACTGGGGACTGAGTTCAGGGCCTCTTGTATGCAAATGATCCCCTCTTTGACTGAGCTATACCCTAACTGGTTGGTTTTGTTTTGTTTTGTTATTATTTTTATACATAGACTTTCCGTCCATCTCAAGCTAATAAGGTGCAGTAGTCGCACTGCACGTACATAATCATATCCCACTTTAACTCTTGGCACAGAGCAAAGGGTAGCATTTATACTATCCAATCTTATTGTTCTAATTAGTAAGAATTCAGATAGCTTTGTCAAGAACAGGGGGAAAATGAATGAATGTAAAATGTGCCAGTGAAGACTTACTGTGCATGACATAGTCTGTATCAAATTATTCTCACATTGATGCCCTGTGCAACAACTAGAACAACCTTGAATCTAAGGGAATATTTATTTCATGGTTGTTCTAAAATTGGGGCATCTATACTACAAATGCTTTAAAACATAGACCTTTAAAATCTAATGAAATGTGTACATAAACTTAGACTCCTTAAAGAAGAATTATATTTACATTTAATGAAAAAAGAAAATATTTAATGGCAAAATCCATTAAACTACACCTTAGCTATGTTTGAAGGACAATGAAAATATTCTAGCACTATCCATCACACAAAACGTTTTTTATTTCCTACGGACTTTAAAGTCATAAAAAATATATAGTGTAATTTTGATTAAAAAAAGTGCTACTCAAAAACATTAGGTATTTAAACATACAGAGGCACTGTGCAGCTAAATAAAAATTATTTCTGTTTTATTGTCTCACAAAATACAATTCTAGAACCAAGATTCTTATAAGAGACAAACATCTAAGATTACTGTGGAAGATAAATACGTTTTGAAAGAGGCTAATCTTACTTGAGTCAAATTAAATGGAGTTAGACATGAAAGTCCTGGTGAATAGTCTATACTTCCTGTTCCTTCCCAAACGGAGAATAAGGCCAGAGAGGCTCTGAGTCTGCAGCTGTCATCTTCCCCACTGTTTGACCGTGAAGGAGCCTTTTGTTCACCTGATAAGTGATACATTGTGTATTGCTCGGGTGCCTTGAACCAACACCATAGGCCAACACAATGAGCCTGTCTCCGGGCGGCTTTAAGAAGGTAAAGAATAAAAGTCTAGCAAGCTTTACCTGAGATGTGTTCCTTTCAATGGGACTTTCTTTGCCCACTCTATTGTAAAATATCATTTTGTCTGATTATAAAAGCCAATTCTAGAGTTTGTCCTTTATGCTCCAGAGTCCCAATTTAGTGACAACAGCAATAGGAACAAAGCCTCCCCCTCCTCCCTAATGGTTTGAATAAATTGCTGACTTTTTGAAGGGTTTTTGTTGGATTGACTTTATCAGAGGTGAGTTTACTCAAAATGTCTAAACAATCAGACAGTCATTTAAAAATCCACTGATCCTATTTAGTTATCAATGTAGGAAGCAGGATTTTTGGCTTTTCTATATCTCCTTGCACTTAGCTGGAAGGTTTTATCTTTATTCAATATATTTTTAAATTGAAAAATACATGTATTTAATGTGCAAACACCATTTAAGTATAAATGTAAAATGTATATAGGTTAAATAAACAATATAATAGCCTGAAACTTTATGTTTAAAATCAATGTTGGCAGAAGGGAAGGAATATGGTCAAAGAAATATGAAAAATAAGTCAGTATGGCATATTTGTCTTATTCAGTGAAATGATGTATTTACTTTCAGGAAAGAAGATATATTTTTAGACATACCTTCAAACCACAACATATAAAGCATTCTTAGGTAAAGGAAGAACTTTTCCTTCCCTATTGTTTTTATCCAGTTTATACAGAAGCACAATTGGAGTGTGAAGAGAGCAGCTCCAAAACCCATGCTAGCTTTAGCTTCTCACTTTAGTGAGAAGACAAAGATCCCCACTGCTTTATTGACTTGGGAGGAGTTGGGAGAATGGGAGAATATGTCAAAGCAAACTATGAAAAACCAAACGAAATCAATGTTAGTGTAGCACATTATTATCACAATAAAGACGTGGATTGGGACTCTCACTGAGTTCACTGGACCCATCTTTGACGATCACCATACGATCACTGAAGTCAGTGAAGAAGTTCATGTGTATTTCCATATTTGTTAAACTTTAAAAATATTTATTGGACAATAAGTAAAAGAGTCTCCAACATCAGGTCTTAATATGCTGTGTTTCCACAGGTCTTAAGCCCTGGTTGTACCACGGTATTGGTAGCTGCTTTATAAAGTCTGTTAATTACATATGTGCATTGTAAATACAATATAAATGTGTATGAAATGTTTGTATGTTGAACATACAATGTCTGGTGGAGCACAGAAGGCAAACTGCAAAGTAATAGTACAATATTTGTTAAATACATCTAATTTTTTGGCATTGAAATGATACAGATCTTGAGCTTATATAAAATATTCCATAACTTCCATTTAATCAAGTCCATTTAGATATTGACATTATCTCAATTATTTTGTTCCTGATAATATACAAATAGATTAAATATCTATTTATTTTTCATCAAATCTAAAGTTCTACAATCAATTAAAAACTTTGCAATGACACACTAGTCTTGGCATCATTTTCTCGAAGGTCAGAGAACGTACTTATAATCGCAAATGTCCAATGTTTCTATTACAGTTTGCGATTATAAACTTAAATGATGAGTATAAACACATTAGTGTATCAGCACATCAAATGACTATTTCATTAATTCATTTCTATGGTATTGAAAATGTCACCATCAAAAATTTATAATTTTACTCGCTAATGTCTTTTCTCAATACAAAAAGAACTGAAAGAAAGGAGAGCAGTAATTCTTCCCGTTTACTGCTGCATTTTACTGGGACCATCAAGGTCAAAACTCGTCAATATCTTAAATTTAGAAAACAAACTGGGGTTTTTCTCAGGCGGGTTTATTTCTCCAGGTAATCCAAACCCCAGAGGTAATCTTAAAGCTCATATGTGACCCTGAAGGACCCGTAACCTTCCAAATTCTTTTTACGAGTTATGGTGGATAAGAAAGCACACTGTGTGATAAAATCCTGTTCTACCAAAGATCCAGAGTCTATGTAGAAAACTGTATTTGAAGATTATCCTCTGAAGTGAAATTACTTTTTTTTAAATATGCCAGTATGCTATTGATAAATAAGGGCCTCAAGATTAAATTCTTAAGAATGGATACTTAAGCAACTAACCAACTAACCAACAATTATGTTGTATGGTTCATATTAGATGTACACATGAACCTGTGTGTATATGTCTGAGCACTATAATTATGTGAAGTGTGTGTGTGTGTGTGTGTGTGTGTGTGGTATACTTATGTGAAGTATATGCATATGTACACGCATGTACATACCTGCTTCATATGCATTACAGAGTTGGGAGCCAGTTGAGAAGAAAAAAAAAGAGAGTGGGTTTGAGGCTGAAGTAAACAATAAACTTTCCGTTCACAAAATCATGGTTCCTTTTAAAAGCTGATATTTAATATTGCTAATTCATGTCTAAGCAGCTCACACTATTTTTAATATGTAAAGATTGTAGACGCATTCCCCAAAGCCTTCACCAGTTTGATCCAGTTTGTGGTCCTTTGTTCTGTTTGCTTCCTATCCTGGGATGGTAGGGAATGCTTTATTGCACTTGGGTTCTAAAACATTCTATGCAGGAAACAGGACCACCCTGACTATGTGTCTGTGTGGACATGAACACACCAGAAGAGGGCCTCAGATCTCATTACAGATGGATGTGAGCCACCGTGTGGTTGCTGGGATTTGAACTCAGGACCTCTGGAAGAGCAGTCAGTGCTCTCAACCACTGAGACATCTAATTCTTGAATCGTCACCCTTCTCTCTTGCAGAGCTCTGAGCCCTGAGGGGAGGGCTTTTGATAAACACCTCCCATTAAACTAAGGTTTCCACTATCACTCAATCTGTGCAAAGTCCGATTGCGGATCTCTGTGTATATTCCCATCTACTGCAGGAGAAAGCTTCTCTTTAATATTAATAATTTTATTTATTTACATCCCAAGTGTTATCCCCCTCCTGGTCTTCCCCCATACACCCTCTCCCTTCACCTCTGAGAGGCTGCTCCCTCATCCTCCCACCCTGGAGTGTCAAGTCTCTACAGGATTAGGTCCCATCCTCTCCCACTGAGGCCAGACAAAGCAGCCTTCTACCACCTATGCGTGTGGGGCCTCTCATATGTTCTTTGGTTGGTGGCTTAGCCTCTGGGAGCTCCCTGCGGCCCAGGTTAATTGACACCCTTGGTCTAGGAGAAAGTTTCTCTGATGTGGCTGAGGAAGACACTCTTTCATGAGTGAAGAAGAGTGTTCTTAGGAATCTCCAATTAATAACCACATGTATATGGTTATTACATACATATATATATTTAAATATATATATGTAAACTATGGTTTTTAGTAACTACTATTGGATCATTGAGTCAAGTTTCTTTGGGGATTCAGCCAAAACTCTCACTTATTTTAATGAACAATCATTACTAGAAATACATATTTTTAATTCTCTTATAATCTTAATATAATTCTCATGAAGACTATAATCTTGTTAATTCTAACAATGTGATTTTACACTGAATAATCATCAGCATTAATTCTCAAATGTTGAGACATTTCTGATATATCTACATAAGCTTAAAATCTAAAATGATTTATACTTAGAGAGTGCTTTGAGGCTTGTGAGATGGCTCAGTGGGTAGGGACAATCGCCACCCCTGATGGCCATAGTTCAAACCTTGGGCGACAAAGGGTGGAAGGAAAAAACTGTTACTCCCCATCGTCCCCCCACGTAGTCAGATTCCCTCCACATGGAACCAAACCACACATGTGCCTCTGTATAGACGCAATTACTGCTTAAATTAAAAAAGGGAGAATGTTCACACTGTTATAGCTTTTGTTTGAATATATTTAATTCTGAAAAACTTCATTTATAAAGAAGTTATATTTCAAAAATATATTTTACAATGTCTCTTACCATCCTCAGACTAAAGAAAATATATCAAAGCAAAATATAAATTAAATACTGGTGGAAGTGCCAATAGTGGCCCTTGCCTAGCAGGCACCAGGGAAGGGAGTAGGTATGTGGCAGAGAGCTGGAAGAGAAAGAGAAGTGAAGCAGTTTGTACTCTATGAAGAGAGGCAGAACTGGAGACAAGATGGCGGTGAGGAACAGCCTGATGGGAGAAGCCTGTGCTGTCACCCAGGGGCCATGGTGATGTCTGGGCCCACGCTGCCACTGAGGGCCATGTTTGGGTCTGTGATCCTACTACAGTTGGAGTCTGTATTACTTCCAAAGGCTATGAGGATGTCCGTGGCCTGGGCTGCTGCCTAAAGCCATGTTGGTGTCTGATCTGAGAGCCATGCTGAGCTGGCTCTGCCCCTCATAGGCCACCCTTGGTGCATGGGGAAGGGTGAGGTGGTAACCTAGCCCCACCCCTTACAGGTGGTAGGGTAGACGTTGGGCTGATAACTCAGCTACCTTCCAGGCCCAAATCTTGGGATTGAAGTTGGCCCACCCCAACATCTTCCCCATCTATGAACTGCTTAGCACAGTGAAGGGTGTGGTCCTTAGGATCCATAGCGCAGGATCCCCAAGACTTAGGGCAACAGCAGGATATCTGACAGTCTCTATGAAGGTCCAGAAGTGATAGTGGTGCAGAAGTCACAGACCTCGAACTAGACTAATATTTCATTTCAATGAACGTTCACAATGAACGTTCAATGAATGTTAATCTGTTTGAACAAAAGTGTATCCTGTGTGACACACCACAACTTCCAATGCCACTATGACAAAGAAGAAGCAGGAAAGACAGAGGAGCCAAATGATATGTACACAGAAGGCTCCTGTTGATAGAGAAGCAGGCCATTACCGAAAGGGTCGTAGAGAACGTTTTCTGAGTTTTGTTTTATGTTTTTTGTTTGGGGTGGAAGGTTCCTTTTTTCCCTTTCATTTTTTTTTCTAAACTTATTTTTTTTTTATTTTCTTTTCGGGGAGTATTTACTAGGATGGAGGGTGGATATGGAAGGACTGGGAAATAAATTGTGAGTGACTGATGTAAACTTCCCAAAGACTTAAAAAAAATGTTAAAATTTTTAAAAATAGAAACAAATAGTTTAAAGTCTGTTTAAATACTTATAAAATTATTAAATTATTTAAAGTGTATTTCAGTTTTTAATTCTTTCAAATTTATAGACTCAATAATGACATTTCCCTTAATAATAGGCTGCTGATTTGTTGTCATTAATTCTATCATGACGATCTATTCTGCGTCCTTACTAGAAAGGACAAGTCCTCAATATAAACATGGTCAAAATCCAGTAGAAGAGGCAAATTCGTCGGTGAGAACTATAAATAATAATACAGAAGAGTGTTCTTTGGAAAAAAATAGGTTTAGAATTAATATTACTTATTAGTGACTATATAGAAACCCTTCTGTAGAAACTATTGAAAGATCAGTCTTTGAACAGGGTCCAGGTAAATCTATGAACCCCATAGTATGCAACTATGGTTCCGATTTTGAGAGCTCACCACATGTCTAGCCCACAGAGGCCAAAAACAGCTCAACATAATTTTATTCAGTCCAATATTCATTAGTCAGTGAACAGAAACAGAATTAGAGAGATAGTTTTAGACAAAACAGACCCAGTCTTTCTCTATATAGCTAATGGTATAATTAGAAAGACAGAAATTTAACTCTTTGAAATTTGTTAAATCATTTAAACTACAAAGGACTAGGAGAGACTTGAGAGCTATGAGCAGAAAGAATCTAATTTCAATATTCAACTGTTTCATTTACTAAAATGTAAGCTTTTTTCATAAAAACAGTTATAATGGTATAAATGTTAGAAAACCTCTCTGAAAGTGTGCATGCTAACGTTTTGGGCAAATGCCGTGTAGCAGACACTGTGAAGGAACATTTTATCACTCTCAGTAAGGACCATGGAAATGCGTTTCATTTGGTGTTCTGAACTCATCACTGATCTTTTACTCAAAGTCTGAGGGGAAGCCAGAGATGCTGAACAATTCAGAACAGCCTAGATTGATCTCAGAGAGATTTGTCAAACAGAAGGCCAAGGTGAATTGTTGGATTTTTACCTGGGTTCTTCCATTAAAAGCAACATAAATTACTGAAATCAAAGCCTATAATTATTAATTTTGAAGTTAAACCAGGGAAGATATTCATATAATCTTCCTTTAAAATCATATGGTAAAAATCCAGAAATTTATAATCTTCTGTGAAAAGAAAGGCATGCATCTCATCATTAGAATATAAATCCTAACCAAAAACAAAAGAGGAGATAAAATATGTCAATGAAATGGACAACTCTGGGTTCTAAAAAGGAAAAGCCTAAAAGTAGAGTAATTATAACTTTCTCTAAGTTAAAGAGAGTGATCCAAAGAAATCTTGGTACTATTGACAACAGGAGTCTTACTGAGCTTCTCAAAAACTTTTATTATATTTATTTACATATGTGTATGTGTGTAACAGCAACGTGTAACAGGGTGAACATGTGGAGATCAAACACAACTTGTGGCAATAAGTTATCTCCTTCAACATAGTCTTAGGAATTGAACTCAGATCCTTAGCAGAAACTGTCTTTACCCAACTCACCAGTCCTGTATTAGACATTTTATATTATGACCAAATGTTAAAGCTATGTTCCTGGTTTATAGAAAATCCAAACTGGACATCTCCTGTCAGCAAGTGAAGCTTCCAGTACCAGGACTGGTTTATATCTATTGAGCCATTGACCAAAGAGTGCCCCTGGGAAACCCCAAACAACCAAAGCTATCGCCAAGATTATACGTTGCTCTCCGCAAATGGACAGCAAGGCCCCATTGCTAAAAACAACACCTATATAACTCGTTGACCATGGAGAAGTCAAGCTGGTGCCTATACAGAGCTTTCATTCCTATTCACTAACGCCTTTGGTACAGAGAGGAAGTTTTCACACTACCAAAAGAGAAATGTTAGCACCAAGCCACCCACAAACCCATATCTGATTTGGCCTAAGACTACTCCATGAGATGGAACACAAACCCAATATTTCTTCGGTGACCAAGAGCCTGAGAGTAGATAGCTAAGGAACCCAAGATAAAACTAAGTACTATTGTCCTAAAACAAACAAATAAACAAAAATGAAGCAATAAAATGACTACTAATGACACTCATTTATACCCGTAGATCAGTGCCTTGCTCAGCCATCATTAGCAAAGCTTCCTCCTGCAGAAGGTGGTAACAAATACAGAAATCCAGACAGACATTATGCAAAGAGTAGGGGACCTTGGAACAGTCAACCCTAAATGAGATGTCTCTATCAAATCCCTCTCTGAAAGGATCGTGGAACCAGGAGGGATGGAAGGTGGAAAGAAAGCTAGAGTCAGAGAAGATGGGAGACACCGAGAAAACAAGGTCCTCTAAATCAACACAGCAAAGCTCATATGAACTCACAGAGACTGCGACAGCATACACATTGGCTGCATGGGTTTGCCTCAGGTCCTCCTCGTGGCTTCCAGTTTAGTGTTTGTATGGGATTCCTGGGTGAGCAAATGAGTGGGGCTCAGATTCTTGTGCCTTCTCTTGGACCCTTTCCCTTCTGTTTGCTTGTCTTCTTCAACTCTGACGTTTCATTTTATTCCACTATTATCCCTTAGAAACCTGACTTTTTTCCCAATGAGAGACAGAAAGGGGGTGGATCCAGATGGGAGGAGAGGAGGGGAGGAACTGGGAGGGGAATTATGATCAGGTAATATTATGTGAGGAAAAAAACTTTTTTCAATAAAATGCAAAAAATAAGAGCATGCTTTCAAATGTTTAGCTAGTCATAAACACACGAAAATCTAATAAATCACGTGATTTAACATTTTCCCCTTGCTCTATTGTAAAAATAATCCACGAGAAATAATCAAACACGTTTTATTTCCTATATGAATATGGCAACAGCTTGGCTTCACGTCACATTGCTTTCCTTCCCGTCTGCCACCATGGGATCAAATAAGAGCACATGTGAGCATCAGTAAACTACAGGGCATCAACACTATGGGAGAGGCACGCATGCCACAATTCAAAGAGCGTGTGCTCCGGAAAGAAATGTCAAACACAACACTAACAATGGGAGTTTGGGGAGGTAGAGGTGGTCATGGGACCCTAAGACATCAGAAAAACCTTAAGAACAGAGCCCTGTGAATAAATCAACACTAGTGTCAACTTTTAAATCCCACAACCAAATGATTTTACAGACAGTTCTTTGATATGTGTGCTAGAGAGTTTGTGCCTGAGCTATTTAGCCTCATTTTCCAGCCACCCCTTCATCTTTGTCTCTTGATGGTAGATTTTCTTATGGTTTCTTAAATAATTAGCATATATAGGATATGACAGTAAAGTCCATGACTTTGGAATCAAGTTGCTATAAATGGAGGGAAATGAAGCCAACTTGATTTATTACTATAAGTAATAAATTAAGTAAGTAGATTGAACCATGTCGAGTACCTTCAGAAGCAACTGGCACAAATCGCTTTAGTACTATTGCTAATACTAATAGTAAAATTCCAGTTATTACTGTCATCATAGTTATAGACGCATGAATTAATTTTATCTACTATCATTTTAATTGACAATAATTATATCTTTTCTACAGTCCAGATACATTGGACATCGTTAACCAACTTTTAAGTAATATTTATCAAGCAGTAACCCTAAAAGCACTGAAATATTGGTAGTGGGAGAATAACTTACACATTTTCATCTAATACTAAGGCTCATTGCTCAAAGGTTTCAGAGAATTATGAATTAATAGAATACATAGTTGATGGTTCTTAATATGGGTAAAGGAGAAAAGTTCGCCAGAATGTCTCTGGAACAAATATTTCTACAACATGAGGACACTGAGTAATTATCAAACTTTTATATTAAATTTTTATATTAAATTAAATACATATATCATAAAATATAATCTAAATAAAAACAAGAGTATACAGAATGTTACATTTTAAATTTGTTTTACATTTCTTCTTTCCAGTTTTAGAAGTGAGCCCCAAGTCATCATTTTAGATAAATGATAGACACTTGAATTTGTCATTCTTCACAAAAAAGCCGTCATCCCCCTAAATGCCACAAAGTAATGCAGGCTCGTACCAGATGAAAGACTTGGCAAGCAGTGGGTGGCCCACAGGGTCTCAGCTCTCAGCCCATGTAATAGACCATTCAGCCTCATGGATGGAGAGTAAGGAGTGGTAGCTATCAAGTGGAAGAACACCGCAATTTCAAAACCCCTTAGTCTAAATGACACAGACCCTAGTTAGAAACCTTGTTGTGCTCTCAGAACAGTGACAGTACACGCAGAGAGGCTCCGTGGAAGGAATGCCAGTGTCCTGTAAATATCTGTCCCAATGGGGAAGGTTTCATGCAAAAAAAAAAAATACAGCACATGTTATGTGATCTATCTTTTAAATCTTTAAATGTTCTGCTTCTAAAATGTATTCTTTTTCTGTGCTTGTTTCTCTGTTTTGTGTATACATGTGGGTGGGTGAGTGTTTTATGTGTCATGGACAAGCACTCAATATCTTCCCATGTCTTAATGATTAGTTCATAACTGGGTGTAAATTAGTAAAAATCTGTCTAGAAATAAAAAAAAACATCATCTGAATGGCCTATTTCCAGGACACAAAACACAGTGGGGTGATCCAAGTCGTAAATGGAGGGACCCAGAGTTACTGTATGAGAACTGATAGGTATTGGTAAAGTTTTCATTAATGAACAGTTTCTTATACATTTTAAAAATAGAATAAAACAAAGATGGCTAAGAATAAAAGGAACAGAAATGTTGTCACAAAGAACTAGGGAGAGAATTCTGCAAAATTATGTGACACACATCACCATACAAGAAATGACAAATGTTTATACAAAATCATTTCCGTGAAGATCTAAAAAGTTAAAGTCAAGTTTTAACTTTAAAACAATTTTAAAATTCTCATCCAATCCCCCACCCACCCACACACACAACCTTGTTATAGTCGTTTACGTTAAGGAATTTCAAGAAATGCCTGAAGTTGGGTTACAGTGAAATGCCTCATTGTGTGAAGTACTTAGAGGTCTGTAAGAGCAGCCGTTTGAAATGAGAATTTTATACAGCAAGACTATCTACTCTCGCAGAGAAAGCGATGGGTATCTCTCAGCATCTTTTGGCCACCCATGAACAAGTCAGAGTATCTCTGATTTTGCAAATCAGTAGAAAATATAAAGCATCTATCACACCGAATCTCACTTCTTTTAAGTAATATTTTTTCCATTTGAGGACATTCACTGATCTGGGAGGTGAACAGCAAAAACAGCAACAAAAATCTAACTTATTCTTTCAAAATGGACTGACAACTGGTGTAAATTTCGGGCTATCACTTTAAGATCAAGAAGGCGAATGTTAATAGGGTTGGTTGACTATCCAGTGTTGATTTGGTTCCAGTGTGTGGACCCCGATTTTCAAACAGGCAGTATCACATAAGAATGTCAGCTGTGAAGGTGAAAAGGAATCTCCATTCTCAGTTTTCTGCTTTGATTCTTCCTTTATTTGATCCTTTGTTCAACTTCTTCTGTTCTCTTTCTTTATCCCACATTGGCTCTGTTTGTCCCTTGGTCCGATTTCTCAGTTAGTGTCTCCTGTCCCCCCCCTTTCTATGCCCTCCTTTCAAGTCTCCTAGAGGGAACTCCCCCACCCGCTTTGGTCTGAGTCTCATCTTTAAAATCATCTCCAGACTCTCTGATCCCGCTTTTGTCAACAGTGTTCCCCAGCTCACTCCTGTCGTCTCTCCACCTACCCTCTCTGGCGCTCGGGCTCTGTGAAGTCCACCTGTTAAAGGACTCTGACTACGGGAACACATGTGCTTACTCTAACCTAGTCTTGACCTTCAAAAATAATAATTCAAGTGTGAACCTTGAAATTTTAGTCATTCAAGGAACGCACTCCCAGAAATGCAAAGCCAATTGGAACCATGTATATTGTACGAACAAGTGGTTGTTGGTGGTGGTTTGGTTTGGTTTGGTTTGGTTTGGTTTGGTTTGGTTTGGTTTGGTTTGGATGGTTTTATGTACTGGGAATTAATCATTAATGAATTACATTTTGTATGTTTAGGGCTACTTTTAGCACATTATACTATTTGACTTTGGTCAAGAAATACTATCAATGGCTATATTTAAAGAGAAGAGAAAAGGTAAGTTTTATAAGCTTCAGGAATACAAAAGTTGGAATTTAGAAGCAAAGCTGCAGTGAATTTCCTCGGATGTCTGCTAGATGGCGCTAGAGCATGTGTGTTGCATTGAAATAGACACCGCTCAAAAGAAAATAGAAGGCAAACAGACGCTTCATATATTTTAGAGTATCAGATTCTGCTAGGAATTAAAGAACATACAATAATTAGAATTGTAAAAAGTCTAACATTTCTTGGAGGAATACATTATATCTTTAAAGGAAATATTCAATAATATTACATATATATTTTTACCCTGAAGTAATGCCATCCATGTTCGGTCAAATGCATTTTTAAAATATATTAAAAGTTTTATCTTTTAGTTAATGATAATGACATTTTCTGTGTATTTTACAAGTTCTTCAGTCAAGGGAATTCAGTCAAAAGCCTAAAGGATCTTGGGTTTCTAGTATTCTGCCAGCTCTGCCTTTGATCAAAACTGGTAAACGCCCTCTTTCAAAATTGCTTAATTTTCAATTAATTTTAAACAGTCAGTGGACACACGTGATTTGGGCCATTTCTGTGGTGCTCATTTAGACATGCGTTTAGCGCTGTGTGGACAGCTATTTAAAATGAAACGAGTATTAATTAATTTTAAAACTTCTGTGATCAAACAACTGATAAAGAGCAGTTTAAGGAAGGAAGAATTTCTTTTGGATCTCACTTCAGGTGTAGTCTGTCCTGGAGGGACAGCCATGGTGGCAGGAACCACAGGCTTCCGGTCACATTGCATCCTCAGTCAAGCAGAGATAGATGGACACTGATACTCAGCTCAATTCCTCCTTTTTATTCAGCCTGGGATCCCAGTCCATGGAATGGCTCCACCCATGTCAACAAGGGGATCGTCCCATCTCATTTAACCCAATATAAAAAATCCCTAATGAATATACCCATGGTTTTCATGGTGATCCTGAACTTTGCCACACTGGCAATGTTATTAAATATTATAAACATCAATATTCACAAGTACTTACAGATTTAATTGTATTTATATATTTTCAGGTATTTTGGAATTTGAAAATAGGCCACATTTATCTGCAAATTTGCTGTGGAGATCATGGGACTCCAACTTCATCAAAACAGTACAAATTTAGAAGACTCATGGGAAACCTATTTAGCAAAAGTGAGAGAGAGAGAGAGAGAGAGAGAGAGAGAGAGAGAGAAGAAGAAGAAGAAGAAGAAGAAGAAGAAGAAGAAGAAGAAGAAGAAGAAGAAGAAGAAGAAGAAGAAGAAGAAGAAGAAAGAAGAAGAAGAAGAAGAAGAAGAAGAAGAAGAAGAAGAAGAAGAAGAAGAAGAAGAAGAAGAAGAAGGAGGAGGAGGAGGAGGAGGAGGAGGAGGAGGAGGAGAAGGAGAGGAGGAGAAGGAGAAGGAGAAGGAGAAGGAGAAGGAGAAGGAGAAGGAGAAGGAGAAGGAGAAGGAGAAGGAGAAGAAGAAGAAGAAGAAGAAGAAGAAGAAGAAGAAGAAGAAGAAGAAGAAGAAGAAGAAGAAGAAGAAGAAGAAGAAGAAGAAGAAGAAGAAGAAGAAGAAGAAGAAGAAGAGAAGAAGAAGAAGGAGAAGGGAAGGAGAGGGAGGGGAGGGAGGAGGAGGAGGGGGAGAAGGAGAAGGAGAAGGAGAGAGGGAGAACGAGAGAGAGAATTAGTGTCTACTACTTTTCAGAATATTTATTTTTCCATAGGCATGAAATACAGAATATAAACAGATAATTAGAATTGTTTCCAATTTTTATTTTCAGAAAGTAACTAAGAATGAGGCAAGTATAATTGATATCCATTACTTAAATATATTTTATAATTTATCTGCATAATGAATATAATGTGCTTATTTGACTAATTCAGCCTCGTCCAGTAAAGGGATTAAAATTAAATGTCATTTGTAACAAACTCTCTATCTTAGTTCTAGAGTCCTTTAATATCCTTAGTTTTAGTTTTGGAAGTGCCTTGTAGAATCCCTAGCTCATAGACTTCTTCTGTCTTACTGTCTTATTGTGTACTCAAAATATAGAGTTTAAGGACACATTATCCTCTACACTCAATCTACAGGTAGTGTAAATAGCTGGGATAGCCCTGTCACCAAAAGTGTCACCAAAAGTGTTACTCTAAATGATTCAAATAAGTAAGGCGTGGTAAAAGGAAAGAGAGATTTAAACTGACTTTCGATCTCTCTTTTCTTCAGAATCATTCTCTATCCTTTTCCTCCCAATCATCCTCCAACTGTAGACATTGTGAAAGCTTTACAGATTTATTGAGGAGCCAACCACAAGGCCCTGTGGCCCAACACCTCATGCACTCCTCGATCGACTGACCCTGTCACTCATTCTGTAATACTTATTGAGCAGTCAGTAGGAACCAGGCACTTTATGGGACAATAAACTTAAATTATAACAGTCTCCCAATACATCTAGAAATCAGAGTACAGAGGTCTGGAAGATGCGTAATCAAGTAGATGAAACACAGTGAGATATACCTGTGGTGTTGAAGGTATGCATGCTGCTAAAATAATACAATGACAGTGAAGGATGGGCTTCTTGGAGCAGGCAATGTCTGACACACGGAGGAGGCCTCCAAGACAACTTTACTTGTAGTAGGAGCTTTAAAATGAAACATGCAGAGACTTGGAAGAAAACAAGACAAGGTGAAAACAGCTCAATAATAAATTGATTCTTGTGACTGTGTTCACTATTAGCAAATAATTAAAAAGTGGGCCATTATGGATTCTTTTTTTTTCCATCTTTATTAACTTGGGTATTTCTTATTTACATTTCAAATGTTATTCCCTTTCCCGGATCCAGGGCAACATCCCCCTAACCCCTCCCCCTCCCCTTCTACATGGGTGTTCCCTCCCCATCCTTCCCCCATTACGGCCCTCCCCACAAGAATCCCATTCACTGGGGATCCAGCCTTGGCAGGAACAAGGGCTTCCCCTTCCATTGGTGCCCTTACTAGGATATTCATTGCTACCTATGAGGTTGGAGCCCAGGGTCATTCCATGTATAGTCTTTGGGTAGTGGCTTAGTCCCTGGAAGCTCTGGTTGCTTGGCATTGTTGTTCATATGGGGTCTCAAGCCCCTTCAGCTCTTTCAGTCCTTTCTCTGATTCCTTCAACTGGGGTCCTGTTCTCAGTTCAGTGGTTTGCTGCTGGCATTTGCCTATGTATTTGCTGTATTCTGGCTGTGTCTCTCAGGAGAGATCTACATCCGGTTCCTGTGGGCCTGCACTTCTTTGCTTCATCCATCTTACCTAGTTTGGTGGCTGTATATGTATGGGCCACATATGGGGTAGGATCTGAATGGACATTCCTTCAGCCTCTGTTCTAAACTTTGTCTCCCTATTCCCTCCTAAGGGTAGTCTTGTTCCCCTTTTAAAGAAGGAGTGAAGCATCCGCATTTTGGTCATCCTTCTTGAGTTTCATGTGGTCTGTGTATCTAGGGTAATTCAAGCATTTCGGGTAATATCCATGTATCAATGAGTGCATACCATGTGTGTTTTTCTGTGATTCAGTTAGCTGACTCAGGAAGATATTTTCCAGTTCCATCCATTTGCCTATGAATTTCATAAAGTCATTGTTTTTTAGAGCGGAGTAGTATTCCATTGTGTAGATGTACCACATTTTCTGTATCTATTCCTCTGTTGAAGGGCATCTGGGATCTTTCCAGCTTCTGGCTACTATAAATAAGGCTGCTATGAACATAGTGGAGCATGTGTCTTTGTTATATGTTGGGGCATCTTTTGGGTATATGCCCAAGAGAGGTATAGCTGGGTCCTGACATAGTGCAATGTCCAATTTTCTGAGGAACCTCCAGACTCATTTCCAGAATGGTTGTACCAGTCTGCAATCCCACCAACAATGGAGGAGTGTTCCTCTTTCTCCACATCCTCACCAACATCTGCTGTCCCCTGAGTTTTTGATCTTAGCCATTCTGACTGGTGTGAGGTAGAATCTCAGGGTTGTTTTGATCTGCATTTCCCTTATGACTAAAGATGCTGAACATCTCTTTAGGTGCTTCTCAGTCATTCATCATTCCTCAGCTGTGAATTCTTTGTTTAGCTCTGAACCCTATTTTTAATAGGGTTATCTGTCTCCCTACAGTCTAACTTCATGAGTTCTTTGTATATTTTAGATATAAGCCCTCTATCATTGTAGGATTGGTAAAGATCTTTTCCCAATCTGTTGGTTGCCATTTTGTCCTAAAAACAGTGTCCTTTGCCTTACAGAAGCTTTGCAGTTTTATGAGATCCCATTTGTCGATTCTTGATCTTAGCACATGAGCCATTGGTGTTTTGTTCAGGAAATTTTCTCCAGTGCCCATGTGTTCGAGATTCTTCCCCACTTTTTTCTTCTAATAGTTTGAGTGTATCTGGTTTGATGTGGAGGTCCTTGATCCACTTGGACTTAAGCTTTCTACGTGCTGACCTCCAGTTGAACCAGCACCATTTGCTGAAAATGCTATCTTTTTCCCATTGGATGGTTTTGGCTTCTTTGTAAAAAATCAAGTGACCATAGATGTGTGGGTTGATTTCTGGGTCTTCAATTCTTACTGGTCTATCTGCCTCTCCCTGTACCAATACCATACAGTTTTTATCACTATTGCTGTGTAATACTGCTTGAGTTCAGGGATAGTGATTTCCCCAGAAGTTCTTTTACTGTTGAGGATAGTTTTAGCTATTCTGGGTTTTTTTGTTATTCCAGATGAATTTGCAAATTGTTCTGTCTAACTCTATGAAGAATTGGATTGGAATTCTGATAGGGACTTCATTGAATCTGTAGATCGCTTTTGGCAAAATAGCCACTCCATGAGCATGGGAGATCTTTCCATCTCCTGAGATATTCAATTTCTTGCTTCAGAGGCTTGAAGTTCTTATTATACATATCTTTAACTTGCTTGGTTAAAGTCACACCGAAGTATTTTATATTATTTGGGACTATTATGAAGGGTGTCATTTCCCTAATTTCTTTCTCGGCTTATTTCTCTTTTGTGTAGAGGGAGGCTACTGATTTATTTGAGTTAATTTTATACCCAGTCACTTTGCTGAAAATGTTTATCAGGTTTACTAGCTCTCTGGTGGAACTTTGGGATCACTTAAATATACTATCATATCATCTGCAAATAGTGATATTTTGACTTCTTCTTTTCCAATCTGTATCCCTTTGACCTCCTTTTGTTGTCTGATTGCTCTGGCTAGAACTTCAAGAACTATATTGAATAAGTAGGGAGAGAGTGGGCAGCCTTGTCTAGTCCTTCATTTGAATGGGATTGCATCAACTTTCTCTCCATTTAGCTTAATGTTAGCTACTGTTTTGCTGTATGTGACTTTTACTATGTTTAGATATGGGCCTTGAATTCCTGTTCTTTCCAGGACTTTTATCAGGAAGGGGTGTTGAATTTTGTCAAATGCTTTCTCAGCATCTAATGAAATGATCATGTGGTTTTTATCTTTCAGTTTGTTTATATAGTAGATTACGTTGATGGTTTTCCATATATTAAACCATCCCTGCATACCTGGGATGAAGCCTACTTGATCATGATGGATGATTGTTTTGATGTGTTCTTGGATTCGGTTTGCAAGAATTTTATTGAGTATTTTTGCATCAATATTCATAAGGGAAATTGGTCTGAAGTTCTCTTTTTTTGTTGGGTCTTTGTGTGGTTTAGGTATAAGAGTAATTGTGGCTTCATAGAAGGAATTCGATAGCACTCAGTCTGTTTCAATTTTGTGGAATAGTTTGGATAGTATTTGTATGAGATCTTCTATGAAGGTCTGATAGAATTCTGCACTGAACCCATCTGGACCTGGGCTCTTTTTGGTTGGAGGACTTTTAATGACTGCTTCTATTTCTTTAGGAGTTATGGGGTTGTTTAAATGGTTTATTTGTTCCTGATTTAACTTTGGTACCTGTTATCTGTCTAGGAAATTGTCCATTTCCTCCAGATTTTCAACTTTTGTTGAATATAGACTTTTGTAGTAGGATCTGATGATTTTTTTTGAATTTCCTCTGCTTCTGTTGTTATGTCTCCCTTTTCGTTTCTGGTTTTGTTAATTTGGTCACACTCTCTGTGTCCTCTCATTAGTCTGGCTAAGGGCTTATCTATCTTGTTGATTTTCTCAAAGAACCAGCTTTTACTTCTGTTGATTCTTTGTATAGTCCTTTTTGTTCTACTTGGTTGATTTCCGCTCTGAGTTTGATTATTTCCTGCCTTCTACTCCTCCTGGGTGTATTTGCTTCTTTTTGTTGTAGAGCTTTTAGGTGTGCTGTCCAGCTGCTGATATATGCTCTCTCCTGTTTCTTTCTGCAGGCACTCAGAGCTGTGTTTTCCTCTTTCATTGTGTCCCATAAGTTTGGGTATGTTGTACCTTCATTTTCATTAACGGCTTTCTAAGAAGTCTTTAATTTCTTTCTTTATTTCTTCCTTGACCAAGTTATCATTGAGTAGAGCATTGTTCAACTTCCATGTATATGTGGGCGTTCTTTCTTTATTGTTATTGAAGACCAGCTTTAACCCGTGGTGGTCTGATAGGACACATGGGATTATTTCTATCTTTCTGTATCTGTTGAGGCCTGTTTTGTGCCTGATTATATGGTCAATTTTGGAGAAAGTACCATGAGGTGGTGAGAAGAAGGTATATCCTTTTGTTTTAAGATAGAATGTTCTATAAATATCTGTTAAGTCCATTTGGTTCATAACCTCGGTTAGTCTGTCTATGTCTCTGTTTAGTTTCTGTTTCCATGACCTGTCCATTGATAAGAGTGGGGTGTTGAAATCTCCTCCTATTGTTGTGTGAGGTGCAATGTGTGCTTTGAGCTTTACTAAGATTTCTATTATGTATGTAGGTGCCCTTGCATTTGGAGCATAGATATTTAGGATTGAGAGTTCATCTTGGTGGATTTTTCCTTTGATGAACATGAAGTGTCCTTCCTTATCTCTTTTGAAGACTTTTGGTTGAAAATCGATTTTATTCGGTATTAGAATGGCTACTCCAGCTTGCTTCTTCAGACCATTTGCTTAGAAAGTTGTTTTCCAGACTGTTACTCTGAGGTAGTGTCTGTCTTTGTCTCTGAGGTGTGTTTCCTTTAGGCAGCAAAATGCTGGGCCCTCACTATGTATCCAGTTTGTTAATCTGTGTCTTTTGATTGGGAAAGTGAGTCTATTGATGTTGAGAGACATTAAAGAATATTGATTGTTGCTTCCTGTTATATTCGTGTTTGGATGTGAGATTATGTTTGTGTGCTCGTCTTCTCTTTGTTTTGATGCAAAACGATTAGTTTCTTCCGTTTTCTAGGGTGTAACTTGCCTCCTTGTGTTGGGCTTTACTATTTATTATCCGTTGTAGGGCTGGATTTGTGGAAAGATATTGTGTAATTGGTTTTGTCATGGAATATCTTGGTTTCTCCATCTATGTTTATTGATAGTTTTGTGGCGGGAGGAGTTTCTTTTCTGGTCCAATCTATTTGGAGTTCTGTAGACTTCTTGTATGTTTATGGGCATCTCTTTCTTTAGGTTAAGGAAGATTTCTTCTATGATTTTGTTGAAGATATTTACTGGTCCTTTGAGCTGGGAGTCTCTTCTATACCTATTATCCTTAGGTTTGATCTTCTCATTGAGTCCTGGATTTCCTGTATGTTTTGGGCCAATAGCTTTTTCCGTTTTACATTATCTTTGACAGTTGTGTTGATGATTTCTATGGAATCTTCTGCTCCTGAGATTCTCTCTTCTATCTCTTGTATTCTGTTGGTAATGCTTGTATCTATGGCTCCTTGTCTTGTCCTTTGGTTTTCTCTATACAGAGTTGTCTCCCTTTGTGATTTCTTTATTTTTTCTATTTCCATTTTCAATTCCTTCACCTGTTTGATTGTCTTTTCCTATAATTCTTTCAGGTATTTTTATGTTTCCTCTCTAAGGACTTCTACTTGTTTATTTGTGTTTTCCTGCATTTCTCTAAGGGAGTTCTTTATATCTTTCTTAAAGTCCTCCATCATTATGATCAAATGTGATTTTAAATCTAGATCTTGCTTTTCTGCTGTGTTTGGATATTCAGTGTTTGCTTTGGGAGGAGAATTGGGCTCTGATGATGCCATGTAATCTTGGTTTCTGTGGCTTGGGTTCCTGTGCTTGCCTCTTGCCATCAGATTATCTCTGGGGTTACCTTGTTCTGCTATTTCTGACAGTGGCTAGACCGTCCTATAGGCCTGTGTGTCAGGAGTGCTGTAGACCTGTTTTCCTGTTTCCTCTCAGTTATGGGAACAGAGTGTTCTGCTTTCAGGTGTATAGTCATTCCTGCCCACTGGCTTTCAGCTGTTCCTGTGGGCGTGTGTCCTGAGTCCACCAGGCAGGTCACTTGGAGCAGAAAAGTTGGTCTTACCTCTGGTCTCAAGCCTAAAGTCACTCTCTGTGAGGGCAGCAACCAGAAGGGCCTGCCCTTACTTCTGGGTCCCTGTGCACAGGGGACCCTGATGGCACTAGGTGTTTTCCTCTAGAGTCAGAAATGTGGGCAGAGAGTAGTCTCCTCTGGTTTCCCAGGCGTGTCTGCCCCCTCTGAAGGTCTAGCTCTCCCTCCCACGGGATTTGGGTGCAGGGAGCTGTTTGACCAGGTCCATTCAGATCTGGATTGCTGTCTGGACCTCAGGACCCCTGCAGCTTGACTGCCTGTATCTTCCTGTTCCTAGAGGCCCATACAGTTTCCTCTTGGGTCAGGGATGTGGACAAAGGTGAGCAGAAGTGGCGACCTCTCCTGCCCTGCAGTCTCAGGATTGCCCACATGTCTGGGGGATGAGCTCTCTCTCCCACAGGGTTTGGGAGCAGGGAGCTGTGGGCCGGGATCAGAGAGGTTTGGGCACCAGCTCCCATCATGGATTCTAAGAGCTGAATAATATTCTATTTGTATTTTACAATTTTGATGAGGTAACTATTAGAGGTGTCTACTAATTTGTTTGTAAAAAATTAAGAAATCATTTCTTACCATAAAAAGTTGTAAAAACATGAGTTCATGCGTGCAACCCATTGCAACTATGAATTCCTTGCCATCTTTGGCTAATAGCCCTGAATACCTAAAAAGTATTTGACCTGGAGTTTGGAGGAAAATCACGATGGGAAAAAGAGCTAGATATGATGTTAGAAGATTTCAATTGGTGCTCAACTCTGTTTTGACTAAGCTTATGACTTTGAGTCAATCAAGTTCTTTTTCTTACAGAACCATGAAGTGTATTTATAAAAACCAACATGACTATGCTAAAAATCCATGAAATCCAGTTTGTGGTCCATTGTTAAACAGTGCACAGTTGTCCATACTAAATGTCAGGGGGATAGACGCCAGTGAAGATGATGTCAGAAGCTTCTAATTACATCTGTGAATGCCTCATTTTCTTCTTTGTAGGTATTAGTATAAGCATAAAAAGAAAAAGAAATATTTGTGTGAATATAAGGAATAAATTCACTAAGTCGTTGAGGACTGACACCTAACAAAATATCTAAGAATATTCACCAAACTCTGACAGAGAAATACTTTTCTAACTTATAACAAATTATTTATGTAGCTAACAGCTCAGGAAAGCTTGTTTTGATTAAAGAAGAGAAGAAATATTCACCATTTAACACAAGATGTTCCACAGCAGTTCTGTCATTAAAGGTTGGGCCTTCAAATGAACACACTATTTTGGGAGATCATGGATGCTTTAGGAGGTGGGGTCCAGGAGGTGAGATCAGGTTCATAGGGCTGGGCCTTCTGGAGGTACTCTGTCCCTGGCACCATTCCTTTCTTGTTCTCTGGTCCTGTATTCCACAGGGTGGTAAAAGTCCTACCATCATGACATTTTGCCTTATTCTATGCCCAGAAACAATGAAATCAAATCAAGTAACCAAGAATTAAGAGAGCTAAAATCTAGAGCCCAAATCATACTTCTTCTAACTGCTTCTGTTGTTGTTTCCATCCCAGCAATGCAAAATCAACTAACACAGGAAGAAGAGGGGATGAAGAAGCAACAGAAAGAATTCTATTGCCAAAATCTTGGTAGATAATGGTTATAAAATGAAATTATTAGGCAAGTGGGTGGAACTGGAAAATATCCTGAGTGAGGTAACCCAGTCACAAAAGAACACACATCACATGGTGTGCACTCACTGATAAGTGGATATTAGCCCAAAAGCTCGAATTACCCAATATACAATTCACAGACCTCATGAAGCTCAAAGAGAAGGAAGATCAAAATGTGGATGTTTCAGTCCTTCTTAGAAGGGGGAGCAAAATACTCATGGGAGGAAATACAGGGACAAAGAATGGGGCAAGGACTGAAGAAAAGGTCATCCAGAGACTACCCCACCTGGTGATCCATCCCATATGGAGCTACCAAACCCAGTCACTATTGCTGATGCCAAGAAGTGCTTGCTAACAGGAGCCTGATATGGGTGTCTCCTGAGAGGCTCTGCCAGAGCCTTACTGATACAAATGAGGGTGTTTGCATATAACCATCAAACTGAGAATGGGAACCCCAATGAAGTGTAGAGAGCGGCGCGGCAAAACAAGGATGGCGCCGACATCCAGCCTTGTCTGGATATAAACGACTCACTGCGCTTGTGCAGGCTTGTTCCCTTGCTAGGGCTCCCTCTAGTGGTGAACAGTGGTACTGCACATGTGCGGTTTATGCACCAGGTGTCAGTTGACCGTTATTATGCTAATGAGGTGATTCATTCTCCGCCTTTCACTGGAGGACAAGTAGTGGTGTGATCCAAGCCCCACCAATCCCTGAGAGATAATTAGCATACTGTTGTCTATATAAGCCGAGCGATTTTGCTGCTCGGGGTCCCTGATCAAGAGAGCTGTAACACTAAGAAGAGCTGTAACACTAAGAAGAGCTGTAACACAGTAAAGGCTTGTTCAGAAGAATCCTGTTGCGCCAGCGTCGTTCTTGCTGGCGGGGACATTGGGCCGCGACAAGTGGTGCGAAACCGGGAACCAACATCGCCGGTGCCGAGGGGACCCTTCAGTGTGCTGAAGAGTATTCAGAACTGCGAGAAGGTAAATTAAAAGGTAAGCTTCGAGAAGCATGCCCCTTTATGGAAGAGAGCATGTCAGAAGCAGAGTGGAGTCAGAAATTAGGCTTCGAGAGGCATGCCCCTTTTTGGATTTAAGAGAGCATGTCAGAAACGGAGCTAGGAGCGCGCAAAAAGAAAAAGGTTACTAAAACAAAAGTGAAAGAGATACAAAAGGCGGAAGAAACGCCGCTGGAGGAAAAAATAGGCGTACCCCGGAGGACGAAGTACAAGTCATCCGGAGAGGATACTTTGTATCCATTAAAAAAATTAGAAGCCTTAGAACTGGCTGGCAGTGACTCTGAGCAAGAGTTGTCAGAGTCCGAGGAGGAGGAATTAGAGGAAGAGGCAGCCATATATGAGGAAGAAAGATATGGGCCTAGGTGGAGAACCACTGTGAAGAAACCTAAATTTATGGATCCTTTGTGGGCAAGGCTGGTAATTTTGTTTCTTTTTTTCTTTGTGTGGGATAGAGAAGCCACAGACGGCAAGCTTAAGCCCGGACCAAAACCTCTTTGGGGAATGGTCCCTGCCTGCTTGGAGAATAAACGATGTGAGGAAGCCGTTAGAGCCGTTAGGACAGGTCAGAGGGTCCTTGCAGAGCAACAAAGTATGTCAGAGGGAGAAAAGGTCTCGAAAGAAAAAAAGAAAAGAAAAAGAGATAAAAGGAACAGAGAGAAGGCAGAGATAAAAAAAGAGGATAATCAGGACCAGGAAACAAATAAGATATATTCTTCTTTAAAAGCCTTGACCTTAGAAATGTCAAACAATCTAGAAAGCATCACTGACAGCTTAGAGAAAGTGAAAGTAAAGGTAGAACCATCGGGTCCTGGGCCTCCCGCAGAGCAACAAAGGGACTCGACCTCAGTTCCACCACCAGACTCGTATTGACCCCTTGAATGGGAACTCAGATGGTGGATACAGATTTTAAAGGCCACAGTAAGCAGAATTCAGAAGGATCACAGAAATTGAAAGCATGTGCAAAGATAAAGATTTGGGGTAGTGGTAGTGGTCAAAAGGGGACAAGGTAATAATGGTAAAATGTTTTTGTGTATGTGTTCTTTTAGAGTTATGTTAAAATATAGAGAAGCAAAGTCGATTCTCATAGACAGTTTTAGTCTTTGGACCCTGACTAGAGACAGTTTACATCCTGGACAAGAGAAAGAATGGGGTTGAGAAAACAGTCCTCCCGAACTCTCCACAGATGCTTTGGCAAAAGAAGGAAATGAGCTTAAACTTTTTGGAGCTCTCCTGGGAACAGAAGGAGGTGGGAGACGTCTTGCCTCCTTGCTGGCTCCTATTGGAGAAATGCTTATTTCTGGTTCTGGGTTCTTTAGGCAGGATGTCTGGGTCACTTTGGTGGAACACCATCTAGTTCTTTTCCTCTGTGTCTATTGTCTGTCCTTGGTGCACCAAGCTGTCCATGTATGTCAATTTATGTCTGGGTTTTGCTTCTCGTTGCTTGAATGTTTTGTGTTTCATGTTTAAAAGAAAAGGTTAAAATTTTAAATGCTGGTTGATTCACCCATTGATGTAGCTTTAACTCCTTTCAAGAAAGGAACAAATAAATAAAATGTTTCAATTGGCTTTTGGAGCCTGCATCTGTAGCTAGAAGCCTAAGTCGGCTGGGCAAGCTCCCCAGGGGGCTGGCTAAATGTTTACACTAGCCGATCCTAAAGACACCAGCTTCTAAGGTAATGGAACTGATCGCTGTCTCTCTTAGAAAAATCTTTGACTGAGATTATTGGACTCAACAGGTGACAAGGTGTTTCTCTTAAAACTACAGCTAGAAAAGGTAAAAATGGTGATTGATTTAAATATTAAAGGTATGTGTAGCCACTTCATTTTTGTTTCTGATTGGTTTTAAATATATGAATATTCTCTACATGCCTTGGTTATGGACTATTGGCTTTTAAGTTATTGGATATGGTTTAAAAAAAAATGTGACATTGGTAACAGAAAGTTGACATAAAACTGGTAAATTTGGATGGAGTCATTCTAGACAACATGTGGCATGAGCCAATCTAGGGAAACAGGTCTAAATTGGGATGATCCTAGAAACCAGGCTTCTAAAAGATTTTAAGGCAATGTCTCTTTGTTGAGGTATTGGAGACCGCACCATCATGTGTTCATATGTAGGAATTGGCAGTCAAACCTTGTAAATGAAGGATAGACTCGGGGTTTTGGAGACTGGATTTTGGAATGATGAGGCTGATCTCGAGTAAGAGGCTGCTCAGTGTGAGAGGGAGAGATATGAAGATTGTGGCAACCTAGAAGCAGCCTATGCGAAAGTGGTTAAGATGCTTGAAAACAATCAATTGTTCATAGCACCTGAAAAGGTTCAAATGGGCCAAATGGGAGAATATTTAGGAACTAAAATCACTCCTCATAGTATTTCCCTCAAAAATTGAATTTTAAAAAGATCATTTAAAAACATTAAATGATTTTCAAAAATTACTAGGAAGCATAAATTGATTCGAGGCCCTATATTAAAATGCCCAATGTAGATTTACAACCACTTTATGAGATCCTGAAAGGGATTCTCAGCTTACTTCACCCTGTGTTTTAGCCAAGGAAGCACGATTATCCTTGAGGAAAGTAGAAGAAAGATTAGAAAAGGCAATGCTAAGAAGGTACAAGGAAAAGGAAGATCTGCTTTTGTGTATACTGAGAACCTTTCATCAGCCTACAGGAGTATTATGGCAACAAGGTCCACTTCTTTGGATTTATCCCCATATTTCTCCTAATAAAACTCTTGAATATTACCCTTCTGCTGTTGCACAGCTTGCTGTGTTAGGCATTAAATCTTGTATTCAGCATTTTGGTATTTTACCCAAGAAAATTATTATACCATATACAACAGCTCAGATAGAAACATTGTGTGCCTTGATAGATGATTGGGCCATATTACGCTGTAGTTTTGATGGAGAGTTTGACAATCATTATTCTAAGGATCCTTTGCTACAATTTTTTTTTTACTGAACATCCAGTGATCTTTCCTAAGATCACTGCCTCAGAGCCTTTGTCTGGAGCGTTAGATATTTATACAGATGGCTCCAAAACAGGTGTAGGTGCCTATATGGTTGATTCTCAAGAACCAGTATTAATTAAATACAGTCCAGGTACCCCCCAAATTACAGAATGTAAAATTGTATTGGAAGTTTTCAAAAGATTTCATGATTTTTTTAATTTCTGACTCTGCTTATGTAGTTAATGCGGTGCGCTCACTTGAAATTGCAGGGCCAATTCGGTCGACTAGTACTGTATGTCAAATTCTTTTAGAATTACAAAATTTGATTTGGGCCAGAAAAAATAAATTTTTTATACAACATATTCGAGCCCATACTAATTTGCCTGGTCCCACGACCAGTAATAACGCCCTGGTGGATGCTAGTACTCGTAGAGAGTTTATTTTTCATACTGCTCTGCTAGAGAATTTCATCAAAAGTTTCATGTACCTGCCTTTACTCTTCAACAAAAATTTAAAATCTCTAGAGCTGCAGCTTGTGATGTGGTGTTAAGTTGCCAAAATTGTGTTCAATTTCACCACCCTCCTCATGTGTGGATTAACCCTCGTGGTCTGATCCAGCTAAAACTTTGGCAGATGGATGTCACACACATATCTCAATTTGGAAATTTAAAATATGCTCATGTTTCTATTGATACCTGTTCCGGTATTATACACGCTACTCTGATGACTGGTGAAAAGGCTCGTAATGCCATTAGCCATTGCTTAGAGGCATGGGCAGCCTGGGGAAAGCCTGATAGTCTCAAGACAGACAACGGGCCTGCCTACACTGCAAAGTCCTTTCAGGCATTTTGCCAGACAATACAGGTCGGTCATACTACAGGCTTACCATACAATCCCCAAGGTCAAGGAATTGTGGAAAGAGTACATCGTACCTTAAAAGAGCTTATACAAAAACAAAAAGGGGGAATTGCCAGCAGCCGAACACCAAAAGAACAACTTTCTTTAGCTCTTTTTACTCTAAATTTCTTAATTCTGGATGCATGGCCACTCTGCTGTGGATTGCCATGCTACTACTACACCTACAATGCAGAAGTAAAGTGGAAGGATGTCTTAACTGATGAATGGCGTGGCCCAGATCCCGTGATTTCGAGATCTAGGGGAGCGATTTGTGTTTTTCCGCAGAATCAAGAAAATCCAATTTGGGTACCTGAGCGTTTGACTCGAAAATTGCCTTCTGCTCTTCCTGAAGATGAGACTACGAACCCTACTATTACTACTGGGAATGGTAATACAGGTTAATTCGCTCACCCTGTGGGCTATTGCCAGATCCTGGCCAGTACCCATGCCAGTTCGTAGCAATTCTACTGTTTTGAGAATAAGACTGGCAAGCATAATCTCTGGCCTTGGTTTCAATGGGTGCTGTCCAATGAGCAAGGGGCATATACATCCCTGACCCCCTTTGCTAGGTTGATGGGAGAGAACTTCGTGCTGTATAATGTTTCAGCTACCAGAAAAAGGTGATACCAGGTTGATCAATATTCAATATAATAACCTCTTGGTAAATAATACTGTACTAGTACCACTAGTACTTCAGTATGTGCTAGATCACCTTTTTTCTGATAAGCACTAATGTAAGCAGTAGTGCTTTAAATTGTAATAGCTCTGATGTAGTCTGCTATTTAGCTGAATGCTGGGATGGCACCAACGACACCGCAGTGATGGTTAAGATTCCCTCCTTTGTGCCAATCCCAGTGGAGGCAAACCCAGATAGCTTTCCTATTCTTAATTTACTGAGAGCCAAAAGAGATTTTGGAATTACGGCAGTCATAATTTCAGCCATTGTGCTGTCTGCTGCCGCAGCTACCACAGCTGCAATCGCTATGACCAATCAAATACAGACGGCTGAGACTGTCAATCAGATTGTAGAAAGAACTGCAATGGCGCTAGAGATACAAGAAGAATTTAATACCCATTTGGCATCTGGCCTTCTATTAGCCAATCAAAGGATAGATTTAGTTCAAGAACAAATTGAAGCACTGTATCATATGACACAGCTGTCTTGTGTTTCCTCCCTTAGAGGTTTATGCATTATTCTTTGCGAGCTAACTTTTCTCAGCATTTTCAACAGAGCAAAGAAATCTCGAATTATCTGAAAGGAAACTGGTCCATGAAAGCAGAGCAACTATCAAGACAATTGCTGATGCAGATTGCTGTCCTCAACAGCACTAGGCTGGACCCCATCACAGTTGAAGACTTTACCTCATGGATTACCAATGCTTTCTCCCTTTTTAAGGAGTGGGCGGGCATGTTTGTCCCGGGAGCTATTGTCCTCCTGGGATGCGGAGTAGGTCTCTGGCTTATTGGCCGATTAAAAAGAGAACATGCCAGACACAAAGTGGTTGTTTACCAGGCTATGACCACCATTAAAAGGGTGCTTCTCCCAACATATGGCTGGCCTCTTTGAAAGATCAAGAGTTAAGCCTAGATCATTTTTGTCACAGTCATGTGGAGTCATTGTATCCAGGGACGGGCAACTTTCTCGAACTCGGACCAACCTAAGACACGGGGCCCGGTGGTGATAGGGTAACCCAACGATGAGTATGTACGAGTTTGGATGAGAACCACCTAAGACAGGAGCAATGACAAGATTGATGTGACACCCAGATCTAGACCAGTCATTTTATTAAACAAAAAAGGGGGAGATGTAGAGAGCGGCGCGGCAAAACAAGGATGGCGCCGACATCCAGCCTTGTCTGGATATAAACGACTCACTGCGCTTGTGCAGGCTTGTTCCCTTGCTAGGGCTCCCTCTAGTGGTGAACAGTGGTACTGCACATGTGCGGTTTATGCACCAGGTGTCAGTTGACCGTTATTATGCTAATGAGGTGATTCATTCTCCGCCTTTCACTGGAGGACAAGTAGTGGTGTGATCCAAGCCCCACCAATCCCTGAGAGATAATTAGCATACTGTTGTCTATATAAGCCGAGCGATTTTGCTGCTCGGGGTCCCTGTTCAAGAGAGCTGTAACACTAAGAAGAGCTGTAACACTAAGAAGAGCTGTAACACAGTAAAGGCTTGTTCGCAGAAGAATCCTGTTGCCGCGCGTCGTTCTTGCTGGCGGGACATTGGGCGCGCGACAATGAAGGAATTAGAGAAAAGACTGAAGGAGCTGAAGGAGTTTGCAACCCCATAGGAAGAACAACAACATCAGATCCCCCCAGAGCTCCCAGAGACTAAAACACCAACCAAAGAATACAGATGGGGGGACCTATGGCTCCGGCTGCATATGTAGCAGAGGACGGCATTGTCTGGCATCAAAAGGCTCATCTCCCCAGTGTAGGGAAATGCCAGGGTGTAGAGGTGGGAGTGGGTGGATGGGAGGGGAAGAATCCTCATAGAAGAAGGGAAAGGGTGGATGGGAGAGGGAATAATATTTGAAATGTAATACATAAAATATCCAATTAAAAAACTCAAATGTGTGACGTTCTAGTTTTAAAACTCTACTTCTGCATACAAGCACTGGGAAAAAAATCCTCTTTCTGCATATAAGCACCAGAAGGGACCAGATATTGTAAATTCCAAATTAAAAACATAAAATATACATTATTCTTATGAACTCAGAGTTATGTCTACATAGTTATAATTAAGCTTCTCTTATGTGGTGAAGGCACATTTGGTTACTTGGTTAATGGTTTATAGTCACAGACAATAGAAAGGCTGAAACAAATACCTCTTAGTATAATAGTCTAATTCTACTTGAGCAGAGCAGAAAATTATTTTTTTTACTTAAGATTTCTTTACAAAAAAAATGTAAAACCTCATATGACCACTTTTTTGTAATTGTCTTTCTTTCCTATATATAAAGAGGGCAGGATCATGAGAATTGAATACACTTTCCTTTTAGACTAACCCAGGTTCTTATGCTTCACAAAATCACTTACGGGAAGAAAGCAGAGCCATCTCTGAAAATAAGAGACCTGTGTGTCAGGCAGGGAGCCTATCTGATTAAGGAAAGACAAGAAGGGTTACAGTCTAAGAGCCATCCCCCGCATCACACCACAAACTCAGCAGCAGGGGATTGTGTCGCTCTAAACTCCATTCGCAAAAGTCAAGAGGAGGTTTTCTACTCTTTGGGCACTATTGATTCTTAGCTGTAAGTATGCAGCCCAATCTCTGGCAAAATTCTGTGAACAAAGAAGAAATACCGCCATTCAACAGTAACTTGGAGTTGTTCTGCCTATGGCGTGCATAAAATTGGAAGCCAGTTTCACTAAAGGAAGCACAGAGTATGTGTTTAAAAATAGACCTTATAGCAAGGAGCCTCCTTCAGTGGGGTTTCGAAGTATGAAAAAATTAATTGACACTAACAAATCTTCATGTTAATAAAAAAACATTTTTAACACCTGCAAGTCAATTCCTAAGTCCAGTTAAGGAATTAATGAAATAAGGTGATGGGCAGTGCAATTTTCTTGAAGAAGAAGGATGGGGACAAAGAGGACGAAGAGGAGGTAGATGACAAGGAAGAGAGAGAGAGAGAGAGAGAGAGAGAGAGAGAGAGAGAGAGAGAGAAACTATTTTTAGAGTACAGGACTTAATTCACTGCATATGGACTACAATGTTAATAACTCCCGTAGTGGATGAACAGGTGTCAGTTCTAAGACTCCTCTTCTCTCCTGGGCTTAAAACTTCAAAATAGCAGAAGTCAAAAATAGCTTGTTGCTTACTGCCTCTTCTGTGTGAGCATTATCTCTCGACGACCTGCACTGAAGACATTTAAAAAGTGAGAGTTCAAAGCCTGAAAAGACAAACTGAGGAACAGGCAACTGTTTCTCTCCCCTAAGGCAGAACTTTTCTCCTCGCCTGCCTTTATTCTGCCAGAGTGCTCAGGGGTGGGAATGTTTTTGTTATGTAAGCAAAATAATGTTGAATCATTATCAAAGTAGCAACTGTAGTTCAACAGTTTAGTCACCAAACTAAGCACAGAAATTCCACATGGTTGAACTGAGATGGGAAATTACATTTCCAACTAGAGTCAGGACATGAATTCTGTTTAAAGAGCCTTTTCTCCCTTGTGGGTATGTAGCAGAGACAGAACACAAACTTATGACAAAACAAGATATATATGACAGCTTTGTTCCTATCTTATCAACGAGAACTTCAATACAGATAGAGAAAGATGAAATAAACTTTGTATTGATTTCTTATTAATTTCAATTTTTTTTTATTTTACTGCTAAGGGATATAACCTTTACCTACCCAATAATGTTTTCATTTCCCAAATCATTTAGCAAAGTCAGAATTGGAATAGATCTAGATTTAAATACTAGTTTTTTCCAGTTACTACTTATGGAACCTTTAAGTAAAAAACAAACAAACAGTAAGCCAAAGCAAATATTAGTAAGTAATGCCACTAAAGCAGAAGCCCTTGAGCCATATCTACACAATAACCACGGGTTTCTCAGTAACCATAGGAACAAAAATTCTGTCAGTTTAATGTTGGTGTATAAAAGATGCCTGTGACATATTTTATACTGAAGTCTGCAAAGAATATTTTTATACTTTGTGAGGGAAATAAGACTGAAAATCTGTGACAGCTCTGTCTTCTTCCTGCAGTCTAGTAGCATTTAGAAAACCCTGCTTTGCACCAGCAAAGAGTGAAAAAGTGTAAGAAAGGACAACCAGGAGAACAGGGCCCACAGACATCACCAAAGTAGAGTTCACAGAGGCTCACAGAGCACTACATAGACACAGTATTAATGAAGCCTACATGGCTCTGTGCTAGGTCCTCTGCATATATGTCACGATTGTGTGGTGTGGTATTTTTTTGTGGGACTCTCAACAGTGGAAGGGGTTGTCTCTGACTCCTTTGCCTAAACTTGGGGCACTTTTCCTCCTACTGTGTTACTTCTCCCAGACTTGATATGGGGATTTGTGCCTAGTCCTACTATACCTTGTTATTCTGTGTTCAGTTGGTATCCCTGGGAGGCCTGCTCCTTTCTAACAGGAAATACAAGAAGGGACAAAGTGGAGGTAAAGGACAGATATAGGAGGAGTGGAAGGATGGGAAACTACTGTTGGATATATTGAAATATTTTTAAAGAAAGAAATAAGGGCAACCCAAACTCTACATTTCATCTTGCTTTCAATCTCAGCAAAATCAAGCTTGTTCAACAAGGGCACACCGGGCAAAGTCACACAAACAGCCACAGCTTTCCTGACCAAACAAGGAGATCACCATGAGCCAGCACTGAGAAATCCCAGGAGAAGTTACTTCACTGTGAATGTTGCACCGTGAAGAAATGTGATGAGCAAATGAGATTCTCTCTAGACACCAGTTGATCTATATATTACAGCTCCTAAGACAGTCCTCTAAACTTTAGTCTAAAGAAAAAGGCCTTCTGGGCTTGGGGTAGGGGGTGTGTCAGGGGCGGGGCGACTCAGTGGAATAGTATGTGTTAGTATGTGTAAGGTCCTGGGGAAATACAAGAGCTTTTTACCCACTTTGCAATGATTCCTCTGGGAAGTTGCCCCTAAAGAAAGCTGCAGGACAAAGAGGAGGAGGAGGAGGAGGAGGAGGAAGAGAAGGAAGAGAAGGAAGGGGAGGAGGAAGAAGAGGAAGAGGAAGAAGAGGAGGAAGAGGAGGAGGAGGAGGAAATACCAGCAAAAGAAGGGTTAAAAGATCATCTCCAAGCCAGAGTTTATTCAGAACTACAGGAAAATTCTAAGACATGGCTTCTTATTGGATGACAAGAGTGAATTTGAGATTCTTATCTTTTGACCTTTGTCAAAATCTCTCTGGTTTTTCCCTAATTCCATTTGTTTTCAAACTGTTAATAATTCTCAGAAGAAAATAGCACAAGGTTTTACGTTTCAAGGATTTATCATTCTGCAAGCCATTTATATCTACTGACCTTTCAACTAATGCAGGCTAAAAGCTGTTTGAACTGTTTGCAGAATTTAAAGGCAGTGGCATTTGCTTATTATAAATACTCTGATATGCTGGGAAAGAGAAAGAAAGATCATATTCAGTTTTCTTAGTAAGTGTATTTACCAGCAGCATTTGGACATTTTAGTTACAGCTGAAATGCATTTTATACTCACAGTGACATACAAAACTAAGGTAAACCAAGAAAATAGATTAATTTTAGAATATAGAAATGTATATTATCCTACCATTCAACTGGAAAGTCAGAAATCATATTAGTTTCAAGTAAGCTCAATACTTCACATAATCCATTAATTTCCATAGCACAAATGAGGCTGGAGAGATGGCTCAGCAGTTAAAGGCTCTGGCTGATCTTCCAGAGGACCTGGGTTCAATTCCTGACACCTACACGATGACTAATAGCCATCTGTAACTGAAGTTCCAGGAGGTTTAATGTTTCTCGTCCACATCTTTGAGCAATGCACACATGTGGTGCACTGACATAAAGGCAAGTAAAAACAAAACCCATATACACAAAATATAAATTAACTTATTAATTTATATAAATAACGAGGGCATACAAGTTACAAGAGTAGAATAGTATTCACAACTGTAAATTACATAAGAAATGGCACCCTAGCATTCACATATAAACTGTGGTAAATTAAAGAAACAACTAAAACCATAAGCTAACAGTGAAACAAAATGGTAAATTGTTGGTAATAAACCAAAAGGGAAGCTGTAATTGTTACTTTTCTGTCAACTTCACAAGTTCTACAGTCACCTAGGAGACAAGGCTCTGAGACCCTACGAGATATTATCTAGGTTAGATTAGTTGAGGTGAGAAGACACACCTCACCTCACATGTGGATGACAGCATTCTATGAGCTAGGATCCTGAGCTGAATAAAATGGTAACGAGGAGATCAGGGGTGTTTCCTATTGCTTCATGTGCTGGGTGAGGAGACAATGTAACCAGTAACCTCAATCCCCTCCAGGTATCACTTCTCCTTCCCCACTATGATGGACTGCATCCTCAAACTGTGAACTAAAATAAACCCTTTCCTGCATCACTTCTGTTGTTGGGTGTTGTACTGGCTGGTTTTGTGTGTCAACTTGACACAAGCTAGAGTTATCACAGAGAAAGGAGCCTCAGTTGCGGAAATGTTTCCATGAGATCCAGCTGTAAGGCATTTTCTCAATTAGTGATCAAGGGGGATGGGCGCAACCCATTGTGGGTGCCATCCCTGGGTTCTATGAGAAAGCAAGGGGAAGCAAGCAAGGGGAAGCAAGCCAGTAAGCAGCACCCCTCCATGGCCTATGTTTCAGCTCCTGCCTCTAAGTTCTTGTCTTGTGTGAGTTCCAGTCTGACTTCCTTTGGTGATAAACAGCAACATGGAAGTGTAAACTGAATAAACCCTTTCCTCCCTGACTTGCTTCTTGGTTGTGATGTTTGTGCAGGAATAGAAACCCTGACTAAGACAAATTTGTACCAGAAGTGGGGCATTCCTGTGACAACCTGACCATGTTTTGGGGAGGACTGTGGAAGGACTTAGGAACTCTGGGCTAGAAGAGCCATTGGGTGTTAAGAGCTCTGTGGGATGTTCTGTGGGATCTTGGAATATAATGCTAAGAACAGTGCAAAGTATGGAGGCCTGGCTTGTGAAATTTCAGAGGGAAGATTAAAGACTTTTATCAGGGTTGTTGCTGTTTTTATTGGGAAGGCTCTGTGGTTTTGGTTAGCTAGGGCTGAAGAATCAACTGTGATTAACAAGATACCAGAACTACTAAAGCGAAACCCTTGCATTACTAGGACTATTGATGCTGGTCAGCTGGAACTAAGAAATTAGCAGTGATTAAAAAGAGACTGGTCTCTCATCATTGAGGTGAAATCTTCTGGGAAGTGTTTTCTGAGAGCACAGAGAGGCTGTGTTCCAGAGATAGCCAAAGTTGTACCTTGTGCTGCGGCTGGACTTGGTAGTGTGTAAGCATCACCCAGGTGGTACTGGTTTTGAAGACATGGAAGGGTCATGAAGAGCAGCCGAGGTTGGGCACTATGAGAGGCCATGGAAGGCCATTAGTGAAGGTGAATATGATGGAAACTGAGGAGGGACATGTGAGAGATTGGAGGGAAGAGACATGATTAGGGATGGAGTGGGAAAGGGGGAAGGAGAATGGTGTGATTACATTTTAACTTAAAATAAATTTTAAAAAATAAAAATAAGCATTTTTAATATTAGAAAAAGCAGGCCTCCGGTCAAAAGTCAAGCCAAGTCAGAGATAAGGAAGGTCACTACGTAAAGGAAACAACCCATTAGGATAATATGACCATTGATATGGACCAAAACGTGGTAAAAAAAAAAAAAAAAAAACGATTTCATAAAACAAACCACCAGGAAAAAAAAGAGAACAGATATGTCCAGATATAAATAGTGGTGACCTACAAAACCCCATGCACATCAACCATCCACATTCAAAGAGATTAACCAAGAGTCTTCAGAGTCCAACAGCATAGGTTAAACGGGCAGAGTAGAAATCTACAGAATGTTCTATCCAAAGACTAAAGGATGTATGTTTTCAACTGCCGATGGAACGATCTCCAACATAGATTGCATTCTTTAAAGAACACAAAAGAAATTAAATAAGTTCTACTGCATCTAGGCAAATTAAGCAAAATCAAACTAGATGTAAGTAGCAAAGGATATTTGTGTGTGTGTGTGTGTGTGTGTGTGTGTGTGTGTGTGTGTGTGTGTAGCTTTTCTGTTGTATTTTTAATCTGGATTCTTTTATTTGTGTGGTCTTTAATATTTTTCCTCTTTCTTACCAGACTATAGTCTACTCACCTTTGCTTTTTGTTTTTGTTTTTATTTTGGTCAAGTATTTTAAAATCATTCTTCCCTACTGCTTCCTGAATTAGTTCTTTTTCTTGTAGCTATGGCAATATACCTGTCTTAGTCAGGGTTTCTATTCCTGCACAAACATCATGACCACGAAGCAAGTGCGGAGGAAAGGGTTTATTCAGCTTATACTTCCACATTGCTGTTCATCACCAAAGGAAGTCAGAACTGGAACTCACACAGGGCAGGAAGCAGGAGCTAATGTAGAGGCCATGGAGGGATGCTACTTACTGGCTTGCTTCCCCTGGTTGCTCAGTTTGCTTTCTTGTAGAAGACAGGACCACCAGCCCAGGGATGGCACCAGCCACAATGGGCTGGGTCCTACCACCTTGATCACTAGTTGAGGAAATGCCTTACAGCTGGGTTTCATGGAGGCATTTCCTCAAGGGAGGCTCTTTTCTCTGTGATAACTCCAGCTTGTGTCGAATGGACACACAAAACCAGCCAGTACAATTGACCCCTTGTCAACTTGACACACAAACATCCCTATTAAGCCTCAACCCATACTTTTTTATTCATCCCCAAGATCTAAATAACTTTAAAAGTTCCACAGTCTTTACAAGTTCTTACATATTAAAATTTCAATCCCTTTAAAATATCCAATATTTTTAAAATTCAGTCTCTTTTCGATTCCAGGTCTCTTAACTGTGGGCTGCACTAAAATACTTTCTTCCTTCAAGAGGGAAAAGTATCAGAGGACAGTCACAATCAAAGGCAAAATCAAAGTCTGAAACAGTGACCTCAATAGCACAGGCCCCAATACTGGCAACTAATAAATGGAAATTTATAAAATTGAAAAACACCATCATTCAGACAAAGTAGCAAGCTACAGAATGGGAAAAGGTCTTCACTAATTATACCTCCAATAGAGAGTGAATATCTAAAATATATTTTAAAAACTAAAAGAAAAAGTGGACACCAGTAAAAACAACCCAATTTCAAACTTAGACACAGAACTAAACAGAAAGTTTTCAAAAGATAAAACACAAAAGGTTGAGAAGCATTTGAAGAAATGTTCAACGTCCTTAGTCATCGGGGAAATGCAAACCAAAATTACTTTGAGATTCCAGTTCTCACCAGTGAGAGTAGCCAAGATAAATAAAATAAATGACAGCTCGTGCAAACAAACACACGGAGGAAGGGGAACACTCAGCCGTTGCTGATGGGACTGAAACCTTGTACAGCCACTATGGAAATCAGCGTGGCTGTCCCTCGGGACATCGTGAATAGATCTACCTCAAAATCCAGCTATCTCATTTTTGGTCCTATGTCCAAAGGATGCTTCCTCCTGCACAGAGACACTTGTTCATCCTTGCTTATTGCTGTTTAATTTGTAATAGTTAAAGATTGGAAACAGCCTAGATGTCGATCAACAGAAGGGTGCATAAAGAAACTGTGGTAAGTTTACACAATGGAATAGCTTTTTTTACCCCTCTCTTCTCTTAGATGTCTGTTTTGTTTTCTAATGAGAGAGAACAAGAAAGAAACTGACTTTGAGTGTTCTAGGAGGACCTGCGAAGGGGAACCACAATCAGAATATAATGAGCGAAAAAAACTATTTTCAATTAAAAAAATAAAATGCTAGCCCATAGCCTCCACTCCTGAATACTGCCGCCCTGAGCATACCCCTCTTACTTTGCTTTTGTATTTATTAGATTCATTTACATTCTTTTGAAATATGAATATATATGTGTGTATAATATATATTCATATTATTCTACAGCATGTTAAAGCAAGTTTGGGAACCTGTGCTGATTTATTTCCCTGAGTCATTCTCGTAATAAACCAGGTTATGTTTCTTCTTGGCTTTTTTTTTTAACTGAAGGTTGGGGCATGCATTTCATTTGGTCATAAACACTGTCATTCACGCAGAGAAGCATGCATAACTCTATAGTTCTCTGCATAGTTTTAAATATAATTTTCAGAAGTTCTTTCTCCAAATTGAATAAACCACCTTGAACTGAAAAGAAACTCTGGGCCTTGGGCCAGAAGAAAATTCCAACCTCTATATCATATGTAATGAAAATATGCCAAAGGCCATTGCCGATCTCTTGTGCAATGCCCCTGACCCCACGTCCTGAGATCTGGGAGAGATATCATTGTCAGAAGTCATGTCACTACTGTGAGGAACCAGCAAGACAAAACTGGAAATAAAGACATAGCCCAATCTATGTCCTCCTTAACCTGTAACGGTAACTGACCTTATAGAAATTCCATAAACAATGTCATTACCGAAGTAACAAATACAAAATGAAAGCACAAGGCTCAAGTCAGGGGCGGGCTTCATTTTATGAATTTGCCTCTCAAAAATTGGACTGTACCACTTACATGTAGGAGAATTGCATTCGTTATTTACATCGCCTGTGGGACTGTAGTGTAGCTGCCAATACTTCTGATTGTAGACGAGAGTTCAGATTGTCGAGAGGGCATTGAGTTTAGAGATTATAGGCTTACCAGGCTTTAACACTGTGAACTCACCTCTTCAGAACTGAAATTATAGCTCTGAGACAGGGGGAAAGAACACACCACCATTCGCTGAGTTTTGAAGAGCAGAGAGAAGACTCACAATTATATAGGCACCAGAGGATGAGATCTGAATAGTCTAATATCCCTGAAAAGTCTCATAACTCTGTATAGCTAAAAACCACACTTCCATTGCTTCAAGCTTTCCAAGCAAAACTAAACCATTAGTCCATGCCACTGTCATTGGAGGTGCGGTAAATTTGTATGTTTTTCAGACAACTCCTATAATACCATCTAGGCATTTTCAAAATGCTTTTTCACAACGTTTAAATAAGGAAATATAACTGGTATTTCTTGAATGCTTTAAAACTCTTCGGTGCTAATTGAGAGGTGTTGAGAAAAACTTATGAGAAAATGAAAGCTCTAGAAAAGACGTTAGTAATTCTGACTTTCCCAGGAGATGTCATAAAAATCACAATCCTAAAACCCACAGTCCTAAGATTGGTCAAGTTAAAATATATTCAACAGTACCCAGGAAACTGGTTAATTATAACACCGTGAGAATTTTGGAACTCTGGAATAGTCAGTTTTTATTAGCAGTAATTTTAACATTTCAATACATTTTAATATGTTTGGAGAGGCTAATTAAAGCACTGGAAATTTCAATGATGCTTTTATAATTTGCTAATATCGTCTGGGCACTGAAACTACTAATAATAATCAAACAGTACACTGGATTTAGATAGAATACAAAAAACAAAAAAGAAAAGAAAAGAAAAGAAAAGTCTGAAATACAGATGCCAGGATTATCAAGCAAGAGATGTTCAAACTTAAGAAGCCAAGGAAAGTTCCATATCACATTATGCCAACTCACATGTGTAGTTGCCCGGAGTAACACCTCCTTTCCTTCTATGATGTTCTTATTTTATAGTATTTTAAAATTATTCAATCTTAAGGACTACTCTTTCCCTTATCTATTTCTGTTTTATGAGATTATAAAGTGTACATTTGTTTTGCTATCCTCTTTTAATTATTATAGCCGCCATCTAGCCCCTAAAATGGGTTGAAATCAGTTTTTATTAATTTTTCTCAAGGGGCTAATCCACATAGCACAATTAGAACCCATGACTTTTCACATGACCTGTCATGTATAAATTCAATACATATTGCATCCTAAGCAACTTCACTCTGTCCAGGACTGGGGATGGTAACAATGTCCACACTCAAGCCACAAACTAGAAAGGAAAATAGAAATGCAGCCTAGGGCTCTTTGCCACTCTGTGGTAGTCTGGACTGAAAGCTTAGTGTATAATTAAAATGGGAGAGGCGAGCCTAGTACCAGTCACTTGGAAAGATGAGCATGCATTCCTGTTACTACTTTTGGAAGTCAGCTTAGATAAAGCTGCCTTCCAAAGTCAGAAACTAGAGAAGAATTTCTGGGAAGTCTGATTCCATGTGCTTCTACTTCTAACTGCAGATTCTCCTGGAATCCGGAACCTGTGCATGGGCCTAAGGTCTGCAGTGTTCTTGAAAATAAAGAGACATGGAGATCACTTAACAGAGGCTGTGTATGCGCCCATGCCTATTAAAATAGCAGAAGGTTAAAAATAGAAACAGTTACACAAATGTCAAAATTGGGTCGTACATGAATCAGTCAGTCCTGTTCTGCATAATTTCTCCAACTTAATTCTGAAATACATTTTCCCTCATTAATATATTTATTCATTCATTTTACATCCTGATTGCAGCCAATCCCCTCTACACACACACACACACACACACACACACACACACACACACACACACACACACACACACAAACTCACATGGCCCCTCCCCTCTTCACTTCTAAGAAGAGAGAAGTCCCTCCTGGACAACGGGGAGAGGGCTCAGTTGGAGGAAGGGCCTGGAAGAGAGGGCCTGGAGACTGAATGGAAATGCAGGGAGAATCTCTAAGACTGCAGAGATCTGGGGTGGGGGAGACTCCAGGCAGTCTACTGGGGTGACTCTAGCTAAGACTCTTGCAGTGGGGGATAAGGAACCTGAAGTGGCCATGACCTGTAGCCAGGCAGGGCTCCCTCTAATTGTTTAAAAAAAAATGCCTTGAGACTTTTCTGTATATCACACCCATATAATTTTGCAAACTTAGAAGGTAAACCACCTTTGTCAGTCAATCAGAACAAAAGTTTTCTTTTTTTAGACTCTCCTTCCATCTTCAAAGCGGCTCACAGCTAAGACTTGGAAAGCACACTCCACAGGCAGAGGGTGTGGGTGGATGCCTGTAAACACAGTTCTCTGCTCTCCTTTGAAATTATACTTGTCAAAGTTATTACACAGGAAATCCCCACGGATGAGTAATGCACCGACTAACTCCTCAACGTGCCGTAGAAATCCTAGAAATGACAATAGAGGAAAAGAGCCAATGTCTTCTTCCACATTTCTGAGAAAAGCAACTAAGCACCTTCACTAATCGTTTACCCACTGACGAATAACATGTGATTGGCTGCCTGCTTAACATAATGAGATTCAGTAGGAAGAGGCAAGTTCAAACGCCAATATTCCCCAACGCAAGTGTGAAATCAAAATACTGTATTTTAATCTCACTCACATTCAGAATTTCTAAACGATCTCCAGAAATTTGGTGTATTTTAAACTTACTTTTATTTTATGTATGCATGTAAAATACATACATATACATACCTCTGTGTGTGCGTATATGTGCACAACATATACATGCAGATACTCATGGAGGACACAGGAGGATGCAGAACCCCTGAGTGACAGGCAGCTGTGAATTGCTCAGTGAGAGGAATGAGAACAGAGCATGGAGTCAGCTGCAAGACCAGAAAAGGTAAATTCAGGAACACTGGATTTGTTGTATCATTGATGCATAAGGAAGAAAAGGAGTTAAAGGCCAGAGAGATGACTCAGTGGATGAAGACATCTTCTACCAAGAGCGATAAACCCAAGTTCAGTCCTAGGGACACATTTAGTGAAGGAGAGAAACTACTCTGCATCCTGACACACCGATTCAGATGCCCAACAAATTAATTAATTACATAATCAAAACAGTTTGCTAGAAAGCTTTAGGTAACCTCCAATGACTTTAATAATTTAAAATAATAGGGGAATTTCTAAATATACAACACCAGGCAGGCAGTTTAGCATGATGAATAAGAGTCTAAGGAGCTTGAAGGCAGAGTAACTAGAGTTGTGATTCTGATCTAATATTTATCAGCAATGTTGCATGATCAGGAACTTAGCTTCTGTGGGTCTCCGTTTCCTTCCCTGTAACACAGGAGATGAAAAGCATACACACCTCTGGGAGGGGACAACTCATGACTAAAATAAATTTATTTTAAAAATGTTTTCATTTAAAAAGGAAAAGAATACCTACCTCAAAGAATATGTGTAACGACAAGTAAAAACTCATAAAGGACTTAAAGGAGTATCTGGCTTCAGAAAAACAATAAATGGATATTATTGTAACTGAGCCTCATCATGGTGCTTCTACACTCACTTTTGGTGGGTTGGGGGTAGGAGTGAGGCTAGTCCCGTGGTACATAGGTCTCCCTCTGACAACTCAGAGCCAGGTAAGTAACTAGCAATTTCCAACCTACCGTAGCTGGCTACTCACACCTGTGGGCACAGGAATAGAATTTCAGTGCATAAACACACTTTGTTAATACATCTCATAGCTATTGGGGAGTAGATGGCTCTTCCTCCTCTTCCCCCACAATCATCTTTCACTGCCTTTAATTCCAATTACCTCTTTCTCTCGAGCACTGACATAGTTTTGCAACTCTTTGATTATGTTCTCTCCACTAGGGAAATATACATTAATGTTTGCTATCATATATATATATATATATATATATATATCACCCTCCATCACTCCTATCAAAGACCTACTCTTCTGAAATTTTGTGTATGTGTGTACTGTGTTGTGTATATATACATGTGTGTGTATATACATGTGTGTATATATATGCATATATATATATGCATATAGTCCACCTGGTCTGTGGACTTCTACAATTTTGTTTTAAGACAATTACTTGTAAAACTCTAAACTCTCAAATTTTAAAAATAGTTCTATTGCTCAGTAGTATATCTCTCACAAATCCACCCATATAAAGTGTACATCCTATCCATTTCAAGTTCATAGGTCCGTGTTTCCAAACATTTACAGACTTGTCTCTGGGACCTCATATTAGAACATTATTGTTGCAAAAGAAATCCCCGTGCTCATGGCCACTGACTTCATGTTTCCCACTGATTTATTATTTTTTTCTAAACTACAACTTTTTTCCCAAATGTCTTCTCCATAATCTTGTCTTCGATGTCAAACTTAAATTTTTTTTTCCCAAAAATAGCCTAACCCTATCTTTTCCTATACCTCTGTCAAAGTAGCAAATTGTACCTTTTCCAATTTAGCTCTGGTGTTTACCTTAGGAGTCTTTTTCCTAGACTCTGCCATAGTCTTCAGTTGACATTGATATCCACAAAGCTTTCCTGGAGACATGCACGAAATAAAGTCCTTGACTTTGACTGGCAGTTGGCTGATGTGTGTACATTAAGAGAAGAGCCAAGAGGACTCAGGAACACATTTCTTCATGTCTTATCCTCCAAATTATGATTTCACCTGAAGATTTACACAAAGGAGCCATATACTAAAAACTGTCATGATGTCAAACCAAGTTCTTGTTTCTAAATCTGCTCTGTGACTGATATAGGACCCATTGTTTGATTTGGTTGAACCTGATCCCTACAACCTGCCTGAGATCACATTACCATGCTACACGTGGATACGTTAAGCTGCCTGAGTGTTGTTTTAGAAGATGCTCAAGGAAGGACATGGTGGCAGGGGTCATCTGCTGCCAGGAATATGGCTTCATGGCATGATGTAGCTGTTTAATGGTCCATCGGTATTCCTTCAGACACCTGAGGTGTTTAAAACTTTAGCCACCCAGGGTGTATTAAACAATGGAAGTCAAGCCAGATAGCTTTAGATGTATACCTTCAGAGTACTTTTCAGGCTCTGTGGTAAATTGTGATTTCGATTTCAAATACAAGTATGTAAAAAAAATCACAGAGATAGAAAAAACAGAGCAAGACAGTGTTTCTACCACTTTCTGTTAATAACAAAGAAATGCTGTCTCACATATTCTCCTCTCTAAAGCCAGTTATATTGTTTCAAACATTGGCTTGCAATCGAATTGTGACAAAAAATAAGATGCTAGATTTTCTGAAAGTGAATCACCATCTGTCACTCCTATCAAAGACCTACTCTTCTGAAATTTTATGTATGTGTGTACTGCATTGTGTATATACGTGTGTGTGTGTGTGTGTGTGTGTGTGTGTGTGTGTACGTTTCAGATAGAAAGGATTACTCCTCTGAGACACTGAGAATTTAAGTGAAATCAACATCATGAGTATTTCACACCTAAAAAGCCCCTTAAGGTTCTCAATCTGTGTCTTTGATCTCAGCCAAATTTCACAATGGCTGAGGTTAGGGATGGAGTGTAAAGAAGAAACAAACACGGAGAGGGGAAATAAAATGTATTTACTTCTGTATCAAGCATAAGGAACTGGTGGTTCTTCATGTTTCATGACATGCTTTGTGGCCGTAAGTTTAAAGGACTGACTGAACTCACAGATACTCATTTCTATTTGAAGCGTTCATACTTCAGATTCAGTCAGCTTCGATCAATTTGTAATCTTACTCAGCATTAGCAGCATAGTTTGTGGTAAGTTGGCTCATCAGTATTTTATTTTTAAATATATTTCCATTCTTTGGGGATTTCCTGCATGTGGTATAGTGTATTTTGATCATATACACTTCCTGTCGTCCTCTAATTCATTTCATGTCTCCATCGCAATTTTGTCTTCTTCTGTGTTCAAGTGCATCGAGTTTAATTAAAGAGGAGTCAAAAATGAGCACTGGTTTACAGCTGAAGGATGGAAGGCCCTTAAAGGGGCGCCAGTTTTTTCCACAAATAAGGATTTCTGTTTGGTTGGTTAGAGTTTTTCAGACACAGCCTTGTTATATGATCCAGGCTGTCCTCAAACTATGTGTCCTTCTCCGTCAGCCCCTAAATGCTGCGGTGACACCCATGTACCCTCACACTCTGCTTCAAATAAACACTTTTAAATTTTAGTTTTTAAATCATTTTCATTATACTTCTATGCTCTTATAGTATGTTCCAGAATGTCTTGGAGCTTCCAGGGTTTACCGTCTAAATACTAACAATTGCTTTATGTCACTCATTCTCCTCGACCTCTATAAGGTTATTGAACTATGAAAGAAAAGCCCCCAGATATTTGTGGCTAAAGTTTCTCCCAGTACACAGCTTTTCCAAGCTGTGTAAACCACAAGCCCACAGTTAGAGATTAACCTCTGCATCCTGTGGTAAGAATCCCAAGTGTCCCTCGAAGTGGTAAAGAGTGTGGTGTCCGACTGAAGAAACTGTGGTGGAATTTAAACCTCAAAAAAAAAATCCCCCAAATCAAGGATTAAGTGGGAATTTGCTTAAGTAATTTTTGCTCAGCAAAGTTTTAGAATCAGAACTCCATCTACTTCTTTCTTACATTGACATGCACTAATGCCTTTGAGCGAGCAGAGCAGACTTTTTGCTGGGCTAGGGTCATTCTCTCACCTCTACTTTGCAATTACGAGTAGAAGATTGCCTTGGTTTAGGAAAACAGGAGGGGCATGGTAGAGAGATTCTGTTGACAAGCAAATACTATATTTTCAAAAACAAAGAGCAGGAAGGTGGGGAAATGAACCAATCACCCAGAGTCCTTGTCATCTGAGGAAGCATGAGGACCTAAGTTTGATCCCTATCACCTAGAAAATAAGGCCAGGCTGTCATCCCAGCATGATAAGACAGAGACAGGCAGATCCCTAGGACTTAGAGTTAGCCAGTCAAGTTAAATCGGGAGTTATTAGTTCAGTAAGAGACCCTGTCTAGAAAAAAGAGATAGAAATTCGGGAAGATCCAGACATCAGAATCAGGCCTTCAACACAGTCTTACATACACAGGACTGTGCACATACATATATGAATGCATATTTACACAAAAAGCTATAATATCAATCCATTTCATTTTAAGTTGTCTGATATTATTAGAAACAACATGAACTCAAGTATATTTCCATTTGTTTTGATTTTTTTTTTTTTTACATCTTGGAGAGTGTGGAGATCAAATTCATTTCATCTCAACTAATGTATTTCTCTCTTTTTTTCCCTTCTATGATGTAGGAATATTTGATTCATTATTCTTTATCCAGGAAAATTTTAATTCTCCACATTAGATAATCTGAGGTTTGTCGGTTAATGAAAGACACGTGGAAAGAGAAAGTTTCCTAACTAACTCATATCATATGTAACATATGTAATAAAATCTCCCTAGGCTCCAGACACAGCCTTATGACTTATGTAATCTGCACATAGACAGCTATACACATCATGAGCTTTGCAGAATAAAATGAACATTGCTAGATTTCCCAGTTTATCACAGCAATTGGCAGAAGACCTCATAAACAGAAGGGCTTTACTAAAAAGGAATTGAACGACCACACAAATTCTGGTATTAACAGTCAGGTCCTCTGCTTCTGCTTAAAGAGAAGCAACTAAAGACGTTGCCCAAGAGTCTTGTACAGTGTTCAAACACAGGCACACAAGGCTCTGAACTGCACTTTATCAGCTTACTATAATAATTTGATCAGTGCCATCATATAGATGGTAAAATTCTGAAGCCATTTTCATTCTCCTTAGTAAGCAGGTTTGTTCATAATTAGCTCCATTGCAACACCACATATTATACCAACATTAATGTTCACTGTAGCAGCAGCCCCAGATGCCCCTGAATGAGCTCCTTGGTCACCTACCTCTACCTCAGATCTACCCATTCCCTAAACCCAGCATCAAGATTTTCAGGGACTTTTGACAGCCATGGGTCACGTCTCTGCTTGTTTATAAGCTAAACGTGCTTGGGCTTGAGCACGCATCGCAGTAAGCAGCCCAATGTTGTCAACACCAAAGTTACCATGGGCTGAAGCATCCCTAAAGTGTTCATGAAGGGAGTGACAGTCAACAGAGGATTTTATGTTTGATAAAGAAAAGAAACATGGAGAACAGGTCCTGGATGCCATGGAGTGGAAACACACACACACACACACACACACACACACACACACACACACACACACAAACACGCACGCACACACACACCAGAAAAGTCTTTCCCAGCTCATCTGGTATAAATGAGTTGGACTGAGGTAACATGACTGACTGAAAGATGCTTGCTTGCAGCCTACTGCCCAGTTGTCAAGAAAGTAATGAATTTTAAGAGAGTAGAAATTTCAAAGAAAACCACAGTGTAATTAATGGGCAATATATCATTTTGTTTTTCCATTGTGGTGAATTTTGTGTCTAAAACTATTCAAAATCATTGTAGCTGTATAGTTACATCAAAAACTGTGTTTCGTGCATTGTGCAGCTATTATAAAACCTTTAGTTCCTGAACAGCCCATTTAAGCCAACATGCACTGAACCTCTAACACATGCTGCACATTAGATCATAAATTTTATACACATAATTTGGTTTAATACACATTTTTTTCTTGCGAGATAGTGAGTCCATGTTATAGACTGTCAACCCCCTATTAAAAGACGTTGGGGAAAGAGTGTGAAGGAGCTAGAGTTTAAGGCTTAGTACCTAAAAGTCAAGACTTTTTTCTGCACATTGCCCAAAAATATAAATTTATGATACCTTGAAGAGACAGTTTTCCCAAATGACTGCATCTCAGTCTTGCAGCAACTTCTAGACCGTGCTCCTTCTGTTTTGAAAGCCTCATGGAGTTGCACAGAAAACTAAAGCCGAATCTGCCTTCATTTCAGCCTAACATTGAAGTGAAAATTTGCCAGATCCAAACATGGTTGGTTACCTTAACCAGGAGTTAACCGAGTTAACAGCATGCTTTGTCATTAGCTTCAGGGAGGAATAGAAGATCACTTTAATGAGTGGCACACGCTTGGGTCTATCTAAAATGTGAATAATTCTAATCTATAAAAACTAGAACCCACCTGTGTTCCTGCTGTACGACATTCTAATGTAAGATGAGGTGAGACATACTTTTCTTACTATTTTTCTCCTATTATACATGCTCGAAGCATACTTAACTTGTGCAACTACATATTTGGTACTTGGTAATGTTAATAAAGATACAACTGAAAAACTGTGCTGTAAAATTACGCTTGGCAAGTTTATTATTATATGCGTTATATTTTCCAATGTACACAGCTTTGACAGCAAAGTCGTTTGTCGAATAGCATGGGCGGGCGACAGATGAGGAGCTCACGCTGCCGCTGGTGGGGCAATTTGAGTAGCAGTTAATGCAGCAATGTCATCCTTTGGAGGAGAGTGAAGGAATTTTCACACATTGTGTCAGCTCCACTGACTTTTGCATACACTGACCTAAGAAATCATCTAAAGAGTATACAGTTCACTATATACTCAAAGGGAAACGGGCAGTTTTTGTTCACTCTTTCAAATACAACTGTTAAATTCCAACTGATATTTACCCTGGGTTGGAAGCAGAGCATACATATGCGATCCCAGTCCATGGCGCTGCTATAAGGTCACTTTGGTGTGGAAGAATCAAATGCCAAGTCTGCATCTAACTATATGCAAATTGCGACCCCTGCATTCAGTAAATGCAAAAGCCCTGACAAGTGCTTTGTGGCCCTCTCTCTCTACATTTCCTCGCGGAACATGATTGAAGTGTCGGAGAGCAGAGCTTTTAACATCTTTAACCTTAAAGAGCCCTAAAAGCATCCCACACCCTCCTGAACATCGAATGCCTCTGAAGTAAGGAGGACGTGTTGCATCTCGAGAACATCTGATTTCTAACCTGCGACCTCTTACTTTCAAGCTTTCACAGTCTCGGGAATTGCAAAGAAAACAGTATAAAAGCCCCTCGCAGATTAGCAAAGCATTACTATCCTCAACACTTCAGCAGATGAACCCACCCTGATCCCAGACTATAAAAACGCCTTCTGAAGGCTGTCCAGCTCCGCTTTGATTTTTGGCCCAAGTCTTAATTTTCTCACAACACGTAGATCTGTATTTCATTAGGGATACCACCTTAAGTCCCTCTGTGCTCCAACTTTTTTGGACAGGACTTTTTTTCCCCTACAGAGTCATTGGTATCAGTTTTGAAGATTCACCGATGAGTATCAAAATACATTTTAAACCAATTGATTATTCGAACTGAAATTTTAACCAAGTAAATCCCCACGGTTCTGCTTCCGGGTTTTTCTCACTCTTGTCTGGTGTCCTGTCTGCATATCACATATCCTTAGGTGAAAAGTTGACTTATTCAGATAAGGTTGACATTTTATTTCCTGGCCTTGAGCATTATTCTTGATTTTTTTTTCAGCTCTGTCTATAGATTCTCAAATGACGACTGCCAAATCACAAGGAACCAGCAAATTGGATCACCAAATAAAGGCACTTGCAACATATTCTTTTTTCTTTTTCTTCAAGTATCACAATGTTTATTGATAGATACAAGTATATAAAATCATGGCATGAACATAACATGATAGACTAAGTAGACTGAATTTCAATACTATAATAAGAGGGACCAATTCAAATTCTCACCATTTGTTTCACACCCACAAAAACCGCTTCAAGGGCATGAATGATCTCTCAAACTGATCAGTTTTGTTCAAGTAAACCATGTTTCTTTTTAAAAGACTTGTGCACTTGCCCAGGCTCAGGGATAATAAAATCTAGCACATAAAGCCCATTACTAGAGGTAGAAATACAGGCAATATCCTATTACAACAATGACCATCAATTACAGCTAAGAGTGTTTCTGTAACAGCCAAATGGATAATCAAATATTGCAACAATTCAAGTATTACTGAGCAAAGTGCGTCTCTACAGTATTCAGTGCTGCTCTTCAGTTCTCTAACTTAAAACAGCCTATGGTAGCTGGCAACGAAGAAGGTCCTTGCAATAGCCAGCCTCTGCGTGAGAACTTAGGACGTAATTATTGCATGCTGCTAATATTCTATCTAAACATTAAGGATAGTCCCAAAGTGTTTGATGGTTCACTGTAACGAAGACATCACACTACAAAAGCCTTACGCAGAAGGAAACCTTACTGACGTGCTTCTGATGAACTGTCAATCCCCAAGACCCACAAGGTAGAAAGAAAGAACCAACTCTACAGAAATGTCCTCTGACTACCATATTCTCCCTGCAATGCACACACAGATACCACATTCTCGCCAGAGTAGGCACAGAGACACCACAGACACGCTGAAAAGATAAAATAATAAAAATTGTAAAAATGTTACAAACTCCTTTTATTCCATATGGCATAAATAATGTCCACAGAATCCAGGTCCAGGTACAGAAACCTAACAGTAGTTAAGGGAAAGCAGAGACCCTGACTTTTCTTTTAATTAACGAGGTGCTCAATGTTTCATATTCAAAGTATTAACTGAACTATTAGCCTTTGGAATTAAGTCGCCTTCTTAAGAAATTAAATTAATATGATTAATTAGAATTAATTAGAATCATCTATTCTAATAAATTATAATTATAATTAATTAAATAGTTTTATTTTATAGGGTCACTTGAGACAAATATTGTGTTTAATCACAAAATCACTGCCTTGAAATGGAAGCTGATGTCTACAGACTCATTGAAGATTTTCCTTGTCTGATTTTTTTAAAATGGTGCAGTGTGTGTTAGTTGGAGGAATGTATGACATGCATTGACCCATCCCTCTCCTCTGAGTCTGCCTAGGAAGAAATCCCATAGAAGAATACCTACTACATACACCAGTTGGCAGACAGTAGAGAATCGTTGGTGTCAACTTAATGTCTTAGCTTCTTAATCAGAATGAAGACAACATTCTATTTTGTGAGACAGTGCTGAAAGATTAATACTAAGCTGCGTGGACAGAATCCCGGGGCCATCACAAGTCTCAGAAGCATTTTTGGTTTGCTTCTATCATTAGTGAAAATTTTAGCAAACCTCTCATATAAGATGAAAATAATATAACTTTGTGCATCACTGAATGCTTTCAGGAAATGTTTATGTAAGAAATAGATTTACACTGTGGGCAAACTGATTAAAACAGGGTGCCTTCCTCAGGAACCATTCAGGCAAGAAAAGTAAACTTTAAATAATATCAAGTCAGAGCATGGGATCCTTTAGATCAATGATTCTCAACCTCCCCAATGCTGCAACCCCAGAATACAGTTCCTCATGTTGTGGTGATCCAAAACCATAAGATAATTTTTGTTGCTACTTCATAACTGTAATTTTCTACATTTATGAATTATAATAGAAATATCTGATATCTAATGTGTGACCCCAACGGAGTTGAGAACCCACAGGTTAAGAACCACTACTTTAGATGCTCATAAGTAAAAATAGTGCCCTGACTTTAAATCTGAGAATCTATCTGACTCCCTTTGTAAAATGATCATGCTAGATCCCTGTTTCAATAAGAAGTTGGTTATGCACTACAGAAAGACTATACATGGACTGACCCAGGGCTCCAACTGCATATGTAGCAGAGAATATCCTTGTTGGGGCATCAGGGGAAGGGGAAGCCCTTGGTCCTGCCAAGGTTTGACCCCCAGAGTAGGGGAATATGGGGGGCAATAAGGGGGATATATAAGGAGAATACATGTATGGGGGAGGGGAGGGACAGGAAACCAAGAAAGGGAATAACCTTTGAAATGTAAGTAAGAAATATATCTAATAAAAAATTTTTTTAAAATGAAGTTGGTTGTGTATTTATTCACATTATTGCCTTGAAAAGTAATTACTAAAATGAGCAGATTATTGGGAAGATATAATCTGTGTGAACACATACATATATACATATCTATTCTTCAAGCATTTCTAGGAAATATTTTATGTGTTGCATGCAAATATATAGTGTTTATAATTGTTCATGTAATAAAAATGAGACTCTGGGTAGAAATGATCAAGACAAAATAAAAACGAGACCAACAGTCTTTAAAGACAATTAATAATCCTTAAAACCCTAGTTCTTAAAGTCAACCTCTAATTTGTCTCTGTCTTCTCTAACAGACAACAGAGATCAAAACACAGAGCAAACATGTTAAGATGCAAAATCCAAATTTATCATGAGTCTAAAGATCCAGCTTTAGACTTTCATCACAGAACTTGGGAAGTATCTTCAGTAGGGTTTCTCATAAGTGATATATAAAAAGATAAAAAGAACAGCATCGCAGTAGTAAGCCCTCGGTAAATGCAGAAGATAAAGCATTAAGAAGCTACATTCTAAGAATACTACGGTGTAACACGATATGTACTTTGTCAGATGAAGCCTCTACATGCATTGATTGGGGGATGAGCAGTTCCTAAACTAAAGGTGCACAAATTGGCAAATGCTACTCAATGTGTCATTTCCCTCTTTGATAAAACAAAGAAAGTAGACTACAGTGGTTCTGAAGTCTGAGGTCAACAGAGTCTCGAGTGGCTCACCTGGATTGGTGAACAATATTTACATGAAAGGAAAAAAAGGTGATGGAATTAATATCTTGGGAAGAGGAAACAACTGGAGAAGAAATACTGTTTCTTGGTTTGAATGACAGCTCAGTGCCCAGTTGCTAGACCAGGGACTCTCAGTGAGACATTTACCAGTTCTCCATCACAGTAGAGTAGGTATACTTTGGCGTAAAACTGAAAAGTTATACAGAATTGTATTTCCAAAAGAAGTACTGAAATATTGTCTGGAAGAAAATAAGAAATCCTGAAATTCACAATGTCTGATTTAAAAAAAAAAAGCTATGAGCACATATTTTTCTATACTTACTTGAACATAAAGAAGTAGTTTGGCAATGGATTGAGGGTTTTGGTTGTTTTTAGAATTTTTTTGTTTGTTTTTTGTTTGTTTTGAGAGTTTTGCAGAATACAGGCTGGCCTCAGGCTTGCTATGTAATAGCTAAGGATAGCTTTAAATTCCTGATCCCCATACCTCTGCCTCCTCTGTGCTGGAGGAATAGGTACAAACCACAGCCCTCAGCCTGAAAATTAGAGATTTTAATCACATAAAAATATTATTAATCATATAAAATATTGTGTCAATGTGCATACAAATTTACAAATACACCAAGATCATGTATGATGTCTACTTAACAGTTAAATATGAACGTGAATGAGAGGCTTACCACTGTATGATTAATAAAATTTGTTAGCCTGCTTGTATGTGAACTATATAGAACTTGTCCATTCACATCTGTGCAGTGAAAATTTCTCCGCCAAGAAAGGATGCCTCACCCAGCCGTAACTCCACAGTGCGAGGTCCTGTGTTCAAACCCTGAATTCTCAGCTTGCTTGTAAAATTAGTAGCTCTCAGTCTGTTCACTGTGAACGTGGGAAATGAAAGCAGCATTTACTTCGGTTTCTTCTGACAGTTAAGTAGAAAGATCCATTTCCAGGCACACAGGACATGTCCAAATCAGGTCATCATTTATTTTAACTCTTAAAGCCCTGTTTGTCTGTCTATCTGTCTGTCTATCTGTCTACCTCCCTCTGTGTGTGTGTGCGTGTGTGTCTCTCACTCGCTCTCTGTCTCTTGCTCTCTCTCTGTGTCTCTCTGTGTCTCTCTATCTCTCTGTCTCTCTGTCTCTCTCTGTCTCTCTTTGTCTCTCTCTCTCTCTCTCTCTCTCTCTCTCTTTCTCTCTGTGTGTGTGTGTGTGTGTGGGTGTGTGTGTGTGTGCGCGTGCACACAAGTAAAACATTTGGGAACAAAGAGAGTCCAATACATATTTTGATAATGAATATACTTTAACCTGAAAGTGTAACTGGTTGAAATATCTTATTGCCTTACTATTTGGCAATTATGAAAACTCAACTACTTTTAATTTCATTTTATTCATTCACGTAACTATTAATGAGCTTTGACACATAGTAAGCAAAAGAATCAGCTTTTATTTTATAATATGTCGTGCCATTCAATTTTCAGATGAACATTTTATCAGCATGTGCAAGAATTAATTTTATATCATTGTATCTTGCAAAAATTTAATATTAAAACATATAAAAATATAAAAAAAGTCTTTCATTGTGGTGTCTATGGTGTAAGATATAAATAAATTTAATTGGAGATATAAATCATTTTCAATTTGTCTAAGTTTTGCACTTTCTGAATCTCTCCTCTGGAATGAAAGAAACAGCTATATTAGCTCATTTTTTAAAAAGAAATGTATGATATAAGAGATATTTAGGGAAATGTTTGTTGTCACATGGAGCTTTGGAAACCTTTCTAATACTTCTCCATGAGAGGGAAAAATATTTTTTTTTCTTTTAGGGTCATATGCAGACTAAAACCTTAATACTTATACTTTGACTTAGGTTACAGAATGGCAATAGCACAGACATTAGAAAGAGCGGGGCTCTCTGGGTTTGAGGGTGAGTTTTCTATGATTGGTTATTATAGTCCGAACACAAAAGTGGCAATGATAGATTGTTACATCGGCATCTGGTTAACATTACCCGAATGAATCATAAAAAAGAAGTGACAGCCGGATTGGAGCCAGGGCAACCAAGAGATACGGAAGATAATGCCTGTGTTTTGAAGCGAGAGGCTTTCCAGCATCTCTGACCTAATGCTACATATGTCTTAATTTAAAGTGAAGGGTACTGTGATAACAAGCAAGAACAATTATAGCTTCAACTCAAAGGCTCAGACCAAACAGAAGTGAGTTGAGGTGGTATGTTTTCCAAATCCAGCAAGAGGTCATCTCTGCCCAAGAGCTCTTAGAAGCCTCTAAGTTAGATTTCTATTCAAAACTGTTTAATGTTTTTCTAAGTAAGGAATAAACTGTATCTGGTGTTGGTCAAGTTAAAACAAGACTTTTATCTTTAAGCTTGACAGGTGAAGCCATGTGAAGCTTCACAGCTTTAAACCTAGCTTTACACACACACACACACACACACACACACAGAGTTTTATGCTTCTCAGGCTAGACAACAAAGTTATGAGAGGGTTTCCCCTTAGCTTTAGTGTAAATGTCCCCACCTGACACATCCAAAGCCTGACTATCAAATGCTGCTGCTATAAACACCTGCACATTCACAGCTGCCAGCAAAGGGAGACAGGAACTGCTCCCACCTACACACCTGTCAGATGGGTGGATGCCTTTAACCCCTTGTCTTGATGGATCCCCACAAGAAATGGAAAAGAGTGCGCTACAAAGGGGTGAGGTGGGGCGGAGGGCTAAGGAGAGCAGACAAGCGAAACTGCTCCCATTTAAGACAAGCTTAAACGTTTAGTTATAGAACGTAGCCGGCAAGGGAAGGGAAGTTTACATTAAGTGGTGGAAGGACTTACAGTTGCTCCCAACAAAAATGAAAAAAAAAATAGAAGGCTTTTCATTTAACACTGAAAGAACATAAGGTATTATTTGAAGTAAACTAAACTTATGTCATTCCATATGTGTATGGTAAATCAATTTTTGATATTAGAAAATTTATTAAGGAGTGTGTGTGTGTGTGTGTGTGTGTCTGTGTGTGTGTGTGTGTGTGTGTGTGTGTGTGTGTGTGTGTGTGTGTAGTTTCCCAAAAGTACTACAGAATGAAAAGGGAAAAAGTATAATTTGTAGAGATTAAATGTTGGCACACTGAATGCAGTGTCTGCTGTGTTCATATGATTTAAAATATAATACACAACTATTTAACCTACTATTTTTACAGCTTTAGTTGATAATAGATAAATCAGTAAGAAATGAACAAAAATGTATCCATTTCAGATAATGTTTAGTAAACCAGAATCTTCCTTAAAAAGTATGACAAAAGTTTTTAAATCTTATCATTGTACAAATTAAAGGAATCACATTATAAAAATCCAAAGAATTTCACTTTGCAGCAACATATAAAAAGTGCATATACAGACACACATACAGACACACATGGCAAATTTAGGAGGCTGTGTACATTAAAGCAATTGACATTTAATTGCATTTTTAAATATTTTGGAACTCCAGTTTAAATTCTAGTATCATCAAACAAGAAATCTTCCAAGCTTCTAGCTGATAAAATAATACAGCTTAAATGGCTACAGACAGACTATCCAGATGGGCTCTAATAGTTAATAGTTTGGGTGCTCAGACATGATTTCATTTCATTGATAAAGTGGGGATACTCATGAACACCAGTGTATTTCTAACACTGTGGTTTGTTTTAAGGCTTCAGGGAGAAATCTCAAAGCTTGTGTGTCTTTCCCATGTTAGATGTGGGTAGAAACAAATCTCTTTGGAGTTTCTGGGAGATGAAAGAACGGATAACTTCCTTTCATGCTCCTTTCTCGTCAGAGATAGGGCAGCTTGGTGAAGCTCGCACTGAGCCACAGACCATTTTAGCTCTGGAATTTTCCCAGAAGTTGTAAGAACCCTTTTCTTCCTCTTCCAAACAAAGTGATTTAATCATTTGTGCGATGACACCATTAGGAAGACCAGGTCCATATCCCAAAGCAAAGCATCACTTGTCACGACCCATAATTCAGCAGCCACTTCTGTAACCCGTGATTGAACTTTGGCAGCACTTAAAAATTCAAACTGGACAGTCCACTCCCCGTCAATGAGGCTAAAATGTGCTGACAGTGTGCGGATAAGGGCTGAGCAAGCTAATAGGTTTGAGTGTCTGAAACTTTTGATAATCCGGTCTTAAGTGTCATGGGTCTTTCAAGGTGGATTCCATCTGTCTTATAAAGCTGTGTATTGAAACATAATGCACCCTTTGATCTCCTTTGTAAAAACCTTATGAAGTCAACAGAGAGTCCCATTGGCTCAATAACCAGATCCCCAACCTGTTGACATGGGAGATTTTAACACTTCTGAGTGTTGGCAAACAGTAAGTGACCTAGATGCTGAAAGGTTTCCAGCAAGAAGGTTCGAGACAGGATGAGGCAAACCAAAAGTGCAGGCTACCCTTCTGGACTCTCTCATCCCAAAATAAAGCAAAGTAATGCAGGTCAAGCCACACTCAAGTTTGATAACGACCATTTATAAAAATTAATTTTTAATTTATTATTTAATAAACTATCTCAAAAAGTTAAGATATTGTTTTCTATATTATGTTTATGGGCAAAAGTAGTTCTACAATCTTAATGTATATATGCTGTCTTAAAGAATAAATATAAGTATTCATATGTATATGTATTTATTTCTACATGCATCTATGTGCTTGCAAACCTTGCTTTTGTATATGTGTGTGTGGCATTTACTCAAGACAGGTGTATCTAGGCGTGAATGATCAGTGAAAATTGAACATACATTGGTAGCCAGAAAATCCAACTATTACTGTTACTGGAGAGTAACTTTGGGTATTTTTCTCCTTTCCTTTTTTTCAAGAACAGGTATTGGTTTACGGACGGAAAGACCATGTGTGCTGCAGAATGTGTGTGGAGATTAGCCGAAAACCCTTTCACCATGTAGATCCCAGGGGTCAAACCCAGATCATCAGGCTTGGCAGCAAAAGTGCCTTTGCCCATTGAGCCGTCTTCCCATGCCCCATGTCTCTTATCTCTACAAACACATAGGTACCAGTCCTGCTCTGCTGACTTCCGGTTGGTTTTATAAATTGCTTTCCAAATATCAGTCATCAAGATACTCCTCCATTTTTTCTTTATTTCAGTATCAGGTTAAGATAAAGTTCCAAGGTTTTATCCAATTTTAGAATTTAATTCCTTTCCTATTTTAGTATTAATATTTGCCTGCAGATCCCTGGGTCTCTGGGTACAGAATCAACGGCCTCATTTTTAAATAATAAGAGAATACGATCTGTCTGAAGTCTACAGTCCTTTGTTGTCTTTTTCCCCAAGCAAGGCTAAAGTCTTGTCCATCCTTCAATACCTCCATTCTTGCTTGGATAATAATTACACGCTGTTCTTTTCTTTCCCCAAATCTTTGCTCAGTACTCATTAGATGGTACTGCGATTAGTTCTGGTTCCCTATGCTTCCTCTTAGCGAATGGAATTGCATAAGGTCAAGATCCATGCCTGATACCCTCAACATGAAGCTTGGAGCCTGGCGGGCAGAGAGCCATTGAAATTGGAGCAGGGAGGAGGAAAGGAAGTAGTGTTTGCTTACTGCTTTGCATCTTCGACCACATACTCAGTGAGGTTTAAAAGTAAACAAACAATGGCCATTAACTGGAAGAACCAAATAGTTCTAAGTCCTTCCCAAGCTTGTGAATATGACTTATTTCAACATCTTTCTGCAGCATTCTCAAAGAGCTGCTAGTTTTCTGACACCATCTAGCCAAGTACACAGCAGATGGCTCTGAGATCCACTCTGCGTTTATGTGCAAACCAGCAAATGTTCTGCTCAGTGGCATATGTGCTCAAATATTATCAGTGCTAGATACTGTGAGATTGCAAACAAAGCCCTGACAGAGGAAATGTACACATATTGTGAATGCAGCCAAACATGTTAGCCTTTTACTTGATTCACAATTAGTAGAATACCAAGATGTAATTTCCCTTTTATGTATGCAGTCCCTTTTTATTTCTTGTTAATATTACACACCTTCCTTTCTGGACCCAGTTTTTACTAAGTATATCCGTAAACACACGTGCACACACACATGCACATATCTATACATGGCGTGTCTTGTTGGTGCTTTTCCGCAATGATTTTTACCAGTGAACTTCCTAATCCAAACCATGCAACTCTCCCATTAGATAAAAACATTATAGACAGAGCTTACTATACATCACAATTTACACACCATGGAGCTATGATAATCAAGCTACCTTACGATCCCAACTGAGTTCTTTTAAGTTCTTGTGTTTTTCCAACTAAAAGTTATACTCTTTACTCTAGGTTGCAAATTTTAGTGAGTCCTCTTAAGAAAATGTCCATAACTCACATCTCCTATAGATAATATGCCATGTCTCATAACACTGTACTATAATTTGCACATAGACATTTGCTTCATGAGAATTGTATGTTATTTATGAATAAGAACTGAGTCTTGTTCATTACTCATTTATTTAAAGCCTGGAATGTAATATGCTTAGTTACTTATTAAGTGAGTAAATTACATAGATTATTATCCACAAGGCATTTACAGCAACTTCAGATTGTCGTGCAAGCAATTATAAGGCTTAAACAAAATGTCTGGAGACATAATTGAGATTTCAGTATCAGAACCGGGATGTTAGCAGACAAGAGTAAGGTTAGCCACATATGCTGTAAGTTATGTCAGAGTCTTTAAGTAAGATCCAGTCTGCTTTTATTTGAAACCACTGGATAGCTACCTTCTTTTTGTTTGGTCTGTTGGTTTGTTGTTGTTGTTGTTGTTGTTATTGTTGTTGCTTTTATTGTATTATAGGGTTTTTTTCTTTTTTCTTTTTTTTTTTTTATTGGATATTTATTTACATTTCAAATGTTATTCCCTTTCCCAGTTTCCTGTCCATAAACTCCCATCCTCTTCCCCTCCCCTTATTCTATAAGGGTGTTCCCCTCCCCATCCACCCCCCTTGCCGCCCCCTCAACATTCCCTTGCACTGGGGGTCTAAGCTTGGCATAACCAAAGGCTTCTCCTTCTATTGGTACCCAACAAAGCCATCCTCTGCTACATATGAAGTTTGGAGCCATGGGTCAGTCCATGTATAGTGTTTGGGTAGTGGTTTAGTCCCTGGAAGCTCTGATCTGTTGGCATTGTTCTTCTTATGGGGTTGAAAGCCCCTTCAGCTCTTTCAATACTTTCTCTAATTCCTCCAATGGGGGTCCCATTCTCAGTTCAATGGTTTGCTGCTAGCATTCGCCTCTGTGTTTGACATGTTCTGGCTGTGTCTCTCAGGAGAGATCTACATCCAGCTCCTGTCAGCCTGCACTTCTTAGCTTCATCAATCTTATCTAGTTTTAGTGAGTGTTTATATATGGTCCACATGTGGGGCAGGCTCTGAATGGCAGTTCATTCAGTCTCTCTGCTCTAAACTTTGACTCCATATCCCCTCCTATGGATATTTTTGTTCCCCATTTTAAGAAGGAGTGAAGTATCCACAATTTGGTCATCCTTCTTCTTGAGCTTCATGTGGTCTGTGGATTGCATCTTGGGTAATTCAAGCTTTGGGGCTAATATCCATTTATCAGTGAGTGCATAGCATGTGTGTTTTTCTGTGATTGGGTTAACTCACTCAGGATGATATTTTCTAGTTCTTACTAGCCAAGAATTCCTTAAGACTCCCAGATAAGACTGGTTCAGGCACTAACACATTCATTTGAGTCCCCCACCCTCTTTTTGTCAAAAGGTGAATGTAATAAAGGTTTAGTTTGGTTTGGTTGTCTCCCAAAACCGAATCAACGGAAGAATGCAGCAGATGTCTCTACAGAAACAGAGTGAGGTGGGTATTTAAGGCAGCCAGGGCATGAGCTCTCCCTAGATGTTACGTCCTTGGAGAAAGATGAGAACACAGAGCTCCGCAAAGGCTGTAGCGGAGCAGAGTCTCCATTCCAGCCAAGCACTGTATAAGCCGATTTTACTTTCTTTGAGTATTATTTCCAACATTGTTGTAGGGAATCATAGAGATGATATGAACTGTGCTCTTTACCCAGGACTTTATTAATCATTTTTCTGACACAAATGTAAGTTACCAGTTTGATTTAGTCATATATTACTGAACAACAGTAATATAGCAGGTAACCTGACAATCAGTAGGAATGCCCGCCTAGGCTAAAGAGGGTTTCTTCAAACCCCATGAGTTTTATCATCTAATGGGGACACTACATGTAAAATACACAAATAAGAACTTGCAAGACATCCTATTATGCTATGTACTGTAAAAGAGATTCTGAGAGTTGGAAGTTGGGCTTGAGAAGGTGTTTACATTTTCAGGGAAGTCTTAAAAGGAAGTGGATATTTTGCTATAGGACATGATTTAATTTTACAGAAGTATGTTCAGGAAGAGAGCCTCCGGCGTTGTTTGCTTGTTCGTTTGTTTTGTTTGTTTGTGTTATTCTCCTTGGACACTAGAAGATGACTATATTTCCTATTGGTAACAACGTAGAAGCCAAAGATAATCCTAGCAATTGGTAGTGAACTAAATATGGTCCTACTCACTTGTTAAACGTATGGAACATTCACTTCAGCTTGGCCACATCCATGAGATCTATCCTTTCAAGTCACATTGCACTGAGGGAAACATGACCAACCACAGAGTCCTCAAGGATAATCAGGCTTTTACCACTGCTTTTCTCTTTTTAACATGCAATGCTTCCTAATGGTTCATATGTTTTCTACCTTCTTTGATAATTTACTTGAATGGGAAAGTTTTTTTATTTTCTTTCTATTTGGAAATGTTGAGCTCTACAGTCAAATGAAGAATGTGCACAGAAATGGATGAAGGATGTGGACAGGTTAGGGGTACCTGACATCTGTAATTAGCTTCTATTGTTTAAAGATATCAAAACATCTAAAATACATACTTGCATGCAAAGGGAAATGTGGATTTCACATAATTTGAAAGGAAAAATTATAAAAGCAAAGCTAGTAATCATTATGACAATGGTTTGCGGTTAGACATACACATTAATTATACTAAGAGAACAGGAATAGATGATCCACACTTTTTCATACATAATTAATTAGCTTCCAGAATGCTATCAATTGCTATTAATTATGACAAGAGAAAATAAGTGACTGGTTTTTAACATATGATTTTAAAATTCAATACTCTATTCAATAAGCAAATTCAGAACTAGTAACATTTTAAAATACAGCTCAATTTCTACAAGCAAAAACTGTCGATTGACTCAAATCAATTTATGTGTTTATTGCTCTCATGATACTGGAGATTATTACAACTTTTCAATTCAGGATCCCAAGCACAAACCAAAGCTGTAGTGGTGCACAGAACACAGCTCCATCTGAGAACAATAACTCAGGGAGAAAACACTTGCCTGGCCTGTGGGAGGACCAGGCTACAGATCCCCACCACTACATAAGCAAAACACATTTCTACCCAGAACAGACAGGACCAACAAATTACAGAAGAAACAAAAGAGATGGGGGTTTGTTTAGAACCTGTCGCAGTGATGACACTTCAACGTCTTACACAAACTGAAATTACACACAGATTTATTTCACACATGTGTTATCAATGAGAGCACATTTGAGAAGAATGTGTTTTCAGGGGAAGAGTGAACACTCATCTTAGTTCTGTCCCAACAGAAGGTTTTCTCTTTAGTGTCTGATGGCATTCATTTTGTCTCTAAGGGATCAAAATTTCATAGAAATTCTGAAGAATAAACAAGCAAACAGTAGTCAGCACGAGTATTATGAAGCATAATAAAAACATTATGTTATGGTCTATTGATAAAGGAAACTTTTAAGATCCTAATTCATATATTTGCATACCAAGTATAAAATGACAGATAATAGACATTTTAAGTTTTTAAGACATTACTTTATCTTCGTTTATTTCTTCCACAATGTTACTCGATAATCAGCCAATGAGATCAGATCTGTGCCCCAATACCTTCCATTGGCGTAGCAAAGTTTAACCACGCCTATGGCCTTTTGTAGCGCTTCATGAAATGCCCCTTCTCAGTACAATCCCGTTGTGGCCTACTACTCCTAACAGTCCGGCCCCAGGTAAGCCATTTTTGAGGCCCAGGTGTACAGACAAAAACACCGTTTTTCACTTCACCCGCCCTGAGTCACTTGTAAATTCTCCCTTAGGCTCCATTTTATGGCAAAGAAATCCCCCACGTTTCAGGTCAGTACAAGGTCAGACCAGAAGTTCATTTTGTAAATATAAGCGTAACCCTTCAAGTTACGTATTTCATTTTCCTATGCAAATGTTATTTGAAGTGGAGAGAACACATTTGTAATTGATAAAAATCTTTTATTCGGCTTTGGCTTTGTACCCCGGGTGCTCTCAGACTTCAAGAGCGTTGTTGGCAAGCTTCTACTTGCTCACAATTAGAGATGAGGATGGAAATTTCCTAGTTAATATTGGCCTCAAGTCTTTGTAACTCCGTCAGTTAGGTGCCGTCCTGAAGAAACTGCAGCAAGCAGAAACAGCCGAGGAGGACGCTTATGTAATTTATGTTTACTGCATTAGATGGCAGCATAGTATACAAAACCAAAGTCGAGCGTTCTCTTAGGAAATACGGTGTTTCCTCCAGGCTGCTTTTAAACACCGTGCTAGTTAGTTCTTTGCCAAGTTGGAACAAACTAGGGTCATCTGGGAAGATAACCACAAATGAGAAACTGCCTCCATCAGACTGCCCTGAGGGCAAGTGTATGGAGCATTTTTCTTGATTAATGATGGGCGCAGAAGGGCCCAGCTTGCTGTGGGTGGGGCCACCCCTGAGCCGGTGATCCTGGTTGTGTATGAGAGCTGACTACATCATTGAAAGCTGGGCAGTAAGCAACACTCCTCCATGGGTGTGTGTGTGTGTGTGTGTGTGTGTGTGTGTGTGTGTGTTTTCATTATTTTCTTGCCTCGAGCTCTTGCCTGGATTCTCTTGATGGTTGACTGACTATACACTATACGTCAAACAAACCTTTTCCTCTTCCAACTTGCTAATGGTCATGGAGTCTTATGACAGCAATAGAGAACAATCTAACATTGGTATTTATTAAAGGTTAGTGTATCTTTAATGTGTCCATCTGTCTTAGTGAGGCTTTCTATTGCTGTGAGGAGACACCATGACTGTGGCAACTCTCGTAAAGGAAAAGACTTAATTGGGGTTGCCTTACAGTTCAGAGGTTTAGTCCATTATTGTCAGAGCAGGGAGCATGGCGGCAGGCAGGCAGGCAGATATGTCCCTGGAGGACAGCTGAGGGTCCCGCATCTGGATCCACAGGCAGCAGCAGGAGACTGACTTAAGCTTCAGTGGCTGTAGCTTGAATTTATAAGACTTCAAAGCCCACCTCCACGGTGACACATTTCCCCCAAAAAGGCCACACCTACTTCAATAAGGCCACACCTCCTAATGGTCTCACCCCCTATGAGCCAAGCATTCAAACACATGAGACTATGGGAGCCATTCCTATTCAAACCATTACCCCATCCAAACTCTAACACGTTTTCGAAAACTGATTTAATATCATGAAAACTTTACATTTGTGTCCATCTGCTCAAAACATGTAATTGAGTACCTACAAAATGACCGGGGTTGTTCTAGATATCTCAGCTATGAATAAGAGAGGGAAAAAAATGTGTTTTCCTAGACCTTAATTTAAAGTGGGAAAAGACAGTGAAAATGTTAGTAAATTATCTAGTATCTTTTAAAAGTGGTGTGTAATGGTTAATCTTCATTTTTAAACTTGACTGGACATAGAATCTCTTAGGAATCAGACCTCTGCACTGTCTCTGTGGGTGTTTCTAGAGAGGGTTAACCAAGGAAAAAAAGACTCATCTTGAATATGGCCAGCACTATGGTAAGGACTAGGGTCCTCAGAAAAATAAAAGGGGAGAAAAAGGGAAGAGAATGGGGCACTATTTGTCTTTTTCCTTCCCAACCCCCATGTGTGTGTTACAATATTGCAGGTATATGTGCTGGTCCACTTGCCTATATGTGCATCTGTAAAACATAGAGGTCAGCTTTGAGGATCTTCCTCTAATTTTCTCCACCTTATTCTACTTTTGAAAAAAGATCTTTCTTACCAAATTTGATGTTCTATGTTTCAGCTACAATGGATGGCCACCAAGCCCCTAAGATCAAACTCTGTCTACCCAGCTAGGCCTGGTATAATGGACGAGCGTCACTGTAACGTTTTTAAGTGAGTACTAGGCATACGGGGCTAGCACTTTCCCCACTGAGCCACCTCCTAAACCCTCTTTTTGCTTTCTGGATGCAGATAAAATAACTCTGTCTTATGTCCTTTTCTGTTGCTATGATAACATACCAGAACCAAGGTGTCTTATAAAAGAATTTAATGTGAAATTTTGATTTCAGAGAGTTAAGTCTGAGACCCTCTCGACAGGCAGCATGGCAGCCAGGCAGGCAGATATGATACTGGAGCAGAAGTTGAGAGCTAACCAAGTTGAGAAATAACCAAGAGAGTGAGGCTTAACTCCAAATGATGAGAGTCTTTCAAAATCTCAAAGCCTGCTCCCAATGATACACCTCTTCCAACAAGGTCATACATCCTAATCCTCAAATAAGCCCCCAATGTAGGGGAATGCCAGGGGGCGCTGGAAGGAGGGTGGATGGGGAAGGGTCATATGTCCAGAAAACCGGGAAAGGGAATAACATTTGAAATGTAAATAAAAATATCCAATAAAAAAAATAGTTCTACCAACAGGGAACATGCATACAAATATATGAACCTATGAGACCATTCTTAACCAAAACACCACAGTATCCAGTTGCCTCATGCTTCTAAGGTCGTGTCTTCCCCTCTATAATGGATTTATAAGCCAAAATAAATCTTCTTTCTTTAAGTAGCTTTTGTCAATTGTAATGTATTGTCATAATGAAGAGTAAAGTAAATACATAATAAACGTTATTTTAGAAAGTAGTTTAAAGAGAATATGAGGAATAGTGGGTGGAGTGGGAGGTCAGAGGTTAACATTGCATAGGAAAATCAATGTAGGTTTGTATTAGTTACTTCCTGTGACAAAACACTTGATAAAAGTAACTTAAAGAAGGAAGGGTTTGAATATTCTGCTCACAGCCTTCAGATGAAGATGCAGAACTCTCAGCTCTGCCTGCATCATTTCTGCCTGGATGTTGCCATACTCCCACCTGGATGACACTAGACTGAACCTCTGAACCTGTAAGCCAGCCCCAATTAAATGTTGTCCTTATAAGAGTTGCCTTGCTTTAGCTGGATATGTAGCGGAGGATTGCCTTATCTGTCATCACTATGAGGGAAGCCCCTTGGTCCTGTGGAGGTTTGGTTACCCAGGATAGGGGAATGCTAGGCTGCTGAGGCAGGAGTGGATGGGCAGGTGGGGAAGCACCTTCATAGAGGCAAGGGATCAGAGGAGGGGAAAGGGAGGAAAACACTGGGAAGAGGGATAACGTTTGAAATGTAAATAAATAAAATAGAAAAAAAAAAGTTTCCTTGGTCATGGTGTCTGTTCATGGCAGTAAAACCCTAAGACAGAGGTTGGCACTCAGGACTAGTGTATTCCTGTGATAGGCCTAACCATGCTTTTGTTTGGAAGAACGTGGATTTGGGGACTTTGGATTTGGAAAGCAGTGGAATGCTTTAAATGGAACTTAGTGGACTATCCTAGTAGGAATATGGAAGACTTCGTTACTAAGATTTATTTGAATTATGCAGACCTGGCCCAAGAGGGTTCAGTGGAGAATTTCAATATGTGGCCCAGAAACTGTTTTGTGGTATTTTCGTAAAGAATGTGGATACTTTTTGCCCTTGTCTGAAGAGTCTTCCAGAGACTAAGGTGAAAGGTTAATTGCATTGACAAAGGAAGTCTCAGAAACACCCATCATAGACTTTGTTCTCTGGTAAGTCTCATGAAGAGCATTTTAAACAAGCAAAGTAAGCTGAGAAAGGGAAAATATAAATTATGTGGTTTGAGTATTAAAAAAAAACACCAGGAAGTGAAAAAGAGATGAATCCTGTGTTCAAAAATATTAAATTTAATTAAGGCAGTAGTGACTTTGGGGCAAAATCCCACCTAGCTAAATTGAAGTCCAGGCATGGTAGGTACTACAAGCCTTTAATCTCAGGAAGGAAAGAAAAGCAGTTTTCTGAGTTTAAGGTCAGCCTAGAACAGAGCAAGTTCTAGGTGAAGAAAACTTTAAATCCAGGCTTGGTGGGCCACACCCCTAATTCTAGTGCTTAGGAGACAGGCATGCAGATCTCTGAGTTCAAAATTAGTCTACAGAGCAAGTTACAGGACAGCCAAGCTTAGGCAGTGAAGGAATTGAAAAACAGAAAGGTGATGATAATGTAATAGAACCGGGGGGTAGGGGAGGTGGGCGGTCATATTCCAGCCCCAGCAAGCAGCAAAATGCCACAGTTTTGGCCACGTGGCTCTGGCTTTAGAATCCAGAATAGAAGGGACTACTGGGACAATTGATACTGGTTAGCTGGAGCTAAGAAATTGGCAGTGATTAAGAAGAGACCAGCATTACTGAGGTAAAATCTAGGAATTGTTTCCTGAGAGCACAAAGAAACTGTGTTCCAGAGATAGCCAAGGTTGTACCTCGTGCTGCAGCTGTACTTGGTAAGAGTCACCCAGGTGACACTGGTTTTGAAGGCATGAAGGGGTCATGGAGAGCAGCTGAGGCTGGGCACTGTGAGAGGCCATGGAAGGCCATTGGTGAAGGGGGAGCCTCAGTTGCAGTTGATGGCCCATGTCTGAAAGGGTCATGCAAAGGAGTTGAGGCTTGGCACCTTGAAGAGAGCCTATTGGTGAAGCCTAGTTGCAGCAGAAGACCCTAGTGTATTGGATGCCAGTGCTATAGGATGATCTCTAAGAACAGCAGAGGCAGTGGAGTGGATCAACCTGAGCTTAGAGTGCTACAGAGGGCAGAGCTGGAAAAGTGATGCTGGCCCTTTGGAGGAGCACAGAAGATCGTGTGTGGATCCCAGACATTAAAACAAGAAACCATAACATTGAAGTTGCCTTAGAAACCCCAAGATGTTCGAGATGTCAGAGCTATGGTCTATCTGCTGAGGAAAGCTGCTAACAGGGAGTGGAAACAGTCCAGGAAAAAGAAGTCTGTTACAGTCAATTAAGATGAAAATGGAGTTGAAGATCTGAAGACTGCTTTGACATCAGCCTTGGAGATGCAGAATTTGGAGTTTACCCAACTTGTTTCCTGTCTTGCTTTGGGAATTACAGTTAAACGATTGGATGAATCACAGAAGAGACTTTGAACTTTGGACTTTTAACATTGTTGAGACTGCTATAGACTATGGGGACTTTAGAAGTTGTATTAAGTGTATTTTTTATTATGCTATGTTTAGGTATGGCCCCCATAGACTCATATATTTGGACAAGCCTATAGAGGTTAGGGAGTGAACTATGATGGTTTGTATATGCTCAGCCCAGGGAGTGGCATGATTAGAAGGTATGGCCCTGTTGGAGTAGGTGTAGCCTTGTTGGAGTAGGTGGTCATTGTGGGAGTGGGCTTTAAGACACTCATCCTAGCTGCCTGGAAGTCAGTATTCTCTTAGCAGCCTTCAGATGAAGATGCAGAACTCTCAGTTCCTCCTACACCATAATTGCCTGAATGCTGCCATGTTCCTGCCAGCCCCAATTAAATGTTGTCTTTATAAGAGCTGCCTTAGTCAGACCAAATAAATGTTGTTCTTTATTAGACTTGCATTGGTCATGATGTCTGTACATAGCAGTAAAACCCTAACTAAGAAAAAGAAAAAAAAAGGAATGGTATATTTTAGCTAATAGTTCAACAGTGTATGTCATCATGGTGCGGATTTTATGGTGGCAGTCTCCTGAGGCTGTGAATTTCATTTTTATTTTCTCAGATGATGTGATTAGATGATAGCTACACCTTAGCTGTGTAAATACATAGCTTGGGCTGAGCCAGAGCATTTCCTTCTCTGATCTAACTATCCCTAGCCTCTCCATGATCTAATCTTCCAAGATGACTGATTCAGTCTGGCCTTTCTCAGCTTTTGACTGAATTGCTATTGGCCTCTTACTAACTTTGGCAGTATGCTCAAATTTCCTGGCTCCTTCTCATTCTCTGGCTAGTTCTGTCCCATTAAAACTGCCACACACACACACACACACACACACACACACACACACACACACACACACACACACACCACTAACCACCCGTCATACACAGTACCCCTTTTTCTCTCTCACTGCTCATAAGTAGCTATCTTCCTCTGCTGTTGTCAAGTGAGTTGGGCATATCCTATTCTCATTCATTCTCTGATTCATCATTTTGTCTGCCCCTCAATTAGAAGTCACTTTCAAATATGGCTGCTTCCTTCTACAAACTACTCTTACCTTCGTTGTTAGGGATTAAACATGTGTACTAAGGGCACGTCTGTGTTCCAGCCAGATCATATTGTAATCCAGGACATGTCTGCATTCTAGCCCAATCATATCTTTGGATGTTCTCTGTTGTCAAAGCAGCCATGTTGCAGGATTAAAATTCTCCTACATGAAGGCTATTTGTTTTTGTTGCATCCATATACATAAAGCAGAGAAATGAATGAAGCTACCAAGCTCTACTTTTTATTCAATGCAGGACCACAGCCCATGGAATAGTGCCACCATTTTTAGATGGGTCTTCCCACCTCAGTTAACCTAATCTAGAAAATCTATCACAGCTACGTCCAGATATTTGAATTACTGTGGTGATTCTAAATCTTGTTACCTTGATAACCAATATTAACCAACTCTCTCACTTTTCAGCTTGACCCTTGAACAATCACTTTTAAGCCTTAACAACTTGTCCCCCTATACTCAGGGCCAATTCATAATGTAAAATTCACTGAGTCCAACTTTGAAAGTCATCGTACACTTTAATAGTTCCCCCTGCTTAAAAGCCCAAATTCCAAGTTTTATCTGAGACTCAAGACACTCTCATAATTGTGAATTCCTATAAAACTTAATATATTTCTAATACATGATAACACATTCCTGTGTCAAATGATAAGAATGGGAATATAGCAAAGGGTTATTGAACCAAAGCAGGAACAAAACCCATCAGGGTAGACACCAAAGCATGTACTTTCATGTCCTACATCTAAAGCACATCTGGGATCCAAAGAAGGTTGGCTCTCCTCCCTGCTGCATGCATACCTCTTTCCTGAGCTGGCTTCACTCCTTGCCTACAGCTTTCTTGGGCATCACTCCATGGTACTTGTATCTGTTACATCATCGTAGCTTGGGCTTCACTTCTACATCTTCATGCAGTGGCAACTCAAAGACTCTACACAAGGACTTGGACTCTACCTGACCTCAGGAAACTTTTATGCCATAACCATCTACCCTTTGTTCCCAGAACCCTACACCAGCCTTTACATCTTTTACATCTAATATTTCGAATTCTAACAATCACTAAAGGTAAAAGTATTTTTTAAAAAAGGTAGAGAAGAAAATCAAGGTCTGAATGCTAAGGAACTCAAATAAAGTGTTTTAAAAAAAGGAGTTACCTCCAAAGGAGAATGAAGAGGAAAGTGAGCTGAAAAAATCTAGAAAGGTATGGTGTTTGACAAAAGCAAACCAAATTGATTGGTAACAAGATCGGGAATCGAGAGCAAATGAAAAGTCTTTACTTTTTTTATTAATGTGATAGGGAAATGGCAACATGATTGTCTATCAGTTGAAATAACCCATCAGAGAAAAGAAATGAAGATGCCAGGGAGACTGGATTATTCCAGAAACACTATTCGTGAGCAGGTGAAAAAGGATGGGCTCCTGTATGTCTGAAATATACAGAGGATGGGAAAGCTGTGAATGAAGATGAACATGATAACAGGTGTGGAAAAGACAGTGAGGAAGGAAATGCTCTGAGAGCATATAGTGGGATTTCCTGGTATCAAGAGGCTACCTCGTGAGTCTAAAGTTAAGATAGTCAGTGTGAGCTAGTGATTTTCTTTAGTCCCTCTCAGCTTTGAAGTGCAGGTATAGCCAGTAGATGCATGTCTTAGCCCCTTTTCTGTGGTTATCACAAAGGACTAGACTCTAGCTCTAGGTACTCAATCAAAAAGGGCTTATTTATTTAGCTCACAGTTTGGAAGGCTAAAAAAACAAAGATTAAGCAAGCTATCTGTTCTTCTGTAGTGAGAGATCCCTTGGCAACTCACAATGTAACAGACAAGTCCGAAGAGGAAAAGCTGTGTGAAGAAGTTGTATAAAATCCTGCTTTACCAAGAACTAGCTCACTCTGAGAGATCAGCTCTAATCCTTTCAGAGAGGGACCCAATCACTTTGCTTTAAGTACTATCTCTTAAAGGTTCTACTACATTAACAAGCCAGCCTGGGACCAAGCTTCCAGAACATGAGCCTTTAATGGCTAATTTTAAATCAGATTCAAACCAAAGCAGCAGGACTGGGTGCCTGAACATTTTGATTTTGGAGCGTGAATACCCATGTACATGGATGCACCTAACTAAATGTTTAATATGAATGACCATGTATAACAGAATGATGGAATTGCAATAGATAATTATGTTATTTCACTATTTTTAAAAGAATTATAAAGAAGCTTCAACTCATTCAGAAAAATATCTGACATAAAATAATGGCTTTACAGAAAATCATTGCACGACTGAGAGATACTTCCCAGCATCTCACAAGCTTATAGCAATCACTCCTCTTGTTCTCTGTGCTCACAGGACAGTTAGCACAGGGAAAATACAGCTATAATAAAAATTGTCTGTGCCCTGGAGTAGCCTGAGCCACTTGCATTGCTTAGTCCAAAATAGAAAATCATGTGCTGAAATTGAGAAATCAATAAAATGATGGTAGACAAAATACCAGAGAATGTTTCATGGACAAATAATATTTTCCTGTGTCTCAGTGAATGTTTCTTTTATTGCTGTGAAGAGATACCATGACCTAGACATCTCTTATAAAAGAAAGCTTGCTTACAGTTTCAGAAGTGTAGGCTATTATCATCATGGCAGAGAGCATGGCAGCACACCGGAAGTTATGTTACCTGAGAAGTAGCTGAATTTTATACCCAGATCTGCTGGCAACAGGAAGACAGAGGCACTGAATCTGGCTTGAGTTTTTGAAACCCCAAACCCCACATCCAATGATACATTTCCTTCAAGAAAGCCACTTCTACTCCAGTAAGGCCACACCTCCTATTTCTTCTCAAGTGGTGTCACCCCCTATGATTAAGTAAGCAAGTATATGAGCTTATGGGGCTGTTCTTATTCAACCCACATTCCATTCCCTGTTCCCCATAGGCTCACGGGTATATCATAATGCAAAATTATATTCAGTCCAACTGTAAAGGTCTCCACAATCTATCACATTCTCAACACCACTTAAAAGTCGAAAGTTCAACTCTCCTCTGAGACTCGAGGCCATCTCTTAACTGTAACCACTATAAAATCAAAACTTTTAAAAAAATAGATCACATACGTTCAACATACAATTGAACAGAGTATACATTGCCATTCCAAAAGGGAAGAAAGTGAGCAAAGAGAACTGCCTGTGTTTTCCTACACGACATACCAAAGTGTCATCAAAGTTCTATCCACTCCATGATTTTTTATGAACTCCAAAAGATAAAACCATAGAGTTGAGGTGGGGAAAATAAGATCCAGAGTAGGGAGGAGAGAAGGGGGAGTTTGACACAGCAAACAAACTTCGACTATTTGAGCAAATACCACTTTTAGCTTATGGCATGGGTTCTCTTATAGGGTTGCCTACAAAGTCATAGTCAAGATAGCAAAAACAACATCTTCTCTTCTCAGTACAGGATAAATAATATACATACCCATGATTGATAGGATGTGCTGATATTTACACTCAAGAAAACGTGCACTAATAGCTAAGTACCTTGATATAATACAGGAAATGTCTGTGTACAAAGAGAATTGTTGGAAATGAAAGTAACAATTCACTTGTTTTGGAAACCTTATTTGTTATACTTAGTGGCAACCTTAAACCCAGACTTCTTAGATAAATGACATTATTTTAATGTTTGAAAATGTATATAATAATAAATGACATGTCATAATGATCAAAAGTGTCTCATTAAAGGCTTAGGCTTAGTTAATATTTTTAAAGCTTTTCTTTATTTTTATTTGGGTTGAACCCAGTTGAACTCCTCAGGGCTGGGCGTACAGGAAGTTGTGAACCCCCTGATGTAGGTGCCATGCAACCCCCCTGATGTGGCTTCCTGGAGTCAATTGGGATCCTCTACAAGAGCACCAAGGTCTTCTACCAACTAAGTCATCCCCAGCCCTGCTTCATTGATTTTTAATAGTTTTTTTCCGCCTAAATGTGCACATAAACCACACTTGGGACTATTATTTTACATCTATTCTTTATTTAGTAGTGATGTATGGTCTTTTCATGAAATTTAAACCAGGAAAAAGGATCTCTTGGCTCCTTTATTCCTAGTTTTAGTCTATGAGTCCTTTAGAATTTCGATAGGTTCCTCTCACTCATTTTCCCCTGGCTAATCACAAGGTAGCTAACACTCGCTTTGTGATTCTTGTGGTTGATATATTTTAAAACTTCAAAGACACTTTGAAAGCAAACAATTCCATGGATTTTAATTGTGTTAGTTTTCACCCCATAGCTTTAGTGTGAGGTTGATCCTTTCATGAATTACTCAGAGCGTTCATGTGAGTGAGTTTGTCTTTGATGAGAGTGAAGTTGTACGGACCCAGTGGATTCCTCCTCATCTTCATGTTACCTCCAGGGAGGGAACCGTCACTTTGAGTTGCACTGTTTCAAGGGGAGACATTAACTAATCTGTTCATGTTGAAGGGTAGCTGGCCCAATTATTCAGTTGCTTGGTCGTTTTAGGTTGCCGCACAGGATCTAATATCCCAAAGAAGACTTAGATTTCCTTGACCCTCTGGGTCTATGAAAGGCTGTGCCCAGATTTATGATCTTCTGAGGTCAGAACAATAGGCTTGCTTTGGAAGGTTAACACTCCTCCCCCTTTTATTGCCTTCTTCAAGCGTATTTTCAATTTCTCATCTTTCAGTTTTGTTTTCTCTCTCTGTGCTCTCTTGGCCTGGCCGCAAGAAGTTTTCTCCATGAGAGATGAATGTTTGAACAGAGAGAGGTGGGATGTACAACTGTTTGTCAGTCTTAGAATTCTGTCCGAACACTGTAGTGGAAGGAGCCCACCAGCTCAGTCCAAACTTCCGGGCTTTTCCAACTCATTAGGTCGTAAATTCAACCTGGAATTTCCAACTCCATCACTATCCAAAAGCATTCCTTGAAAGCAGTTTTCGGGTGAATATAATTTCCCAAATAGAATCTCCTATTGTAAAACAACTTGCGGGGGGCAGGTTGTAGGCATTTAAAATACTCTTGCATTTCAAGTTTTCTCCAAAATCAAGTCCATTGTTTCATGTTTTTTTAAAAAGATACATGTAACAGTCAGAATTTGAAAAATTCTAACATTTTCAAAACCATATTATTACATCAGGCAAATTAATTTGTGAATAAACAGATAGAATTCACACAAAACATCACCAACATCTTCGAGAAAAAAACACTGTATGTAATAGTCGCTCACTTTGGATAGGCCTAAAACACAAGTAAACGGCAGTCTACCAGCAGTAATATTTCTTCTTCCTTTTGTGATTTAATAGCCTAGCAATTATAATCATTACATTCCGTGAGAAAGCCAAACATTTCATCTTGGATCCATTCCCATTGGTTACCTGCAGTCATTTGTCAAACACATCTCTGAAACAGCCAATGGTGATGCTGATAGAGAACAAGAAGGCTCCCAGGAGTCCCTGAGCTGCACGGGATAAGGCTGTAGTAGTGGATCTTTCAGCCATATGGTGTGGAGCTTGCAGAATGGTCAAGCCTCCTTTCATTCTCTCTGTGAAAAGTTTTCCAATGTGGTAGTCCTTGAAGTGGATGTGAAATGATTGTCAAGATGTTGCCATATTGACATAGAAGTTAGATACATGACCAATCTTTTGGTTTCATTAAAAGGGTCAAAGAAATGCGAGGTCACTGTTAATGGATTTGCTTAATCATGCTATGAAAAATGTACAACCAGCCATCAGTATAAAACCTGTAATACTTTTAATATTAAAAACATAATGAAGTACTTAGATTCTATACTCAACTAACATCGTATTATAAATGATAACAAAATAGTAATCTTACCCTTTTACAAAAAAAAAATGTATGCATGTAACAACAATTAGGAAAAAAGAGACCAGGGATTTGAATGAGAACAAGGCAGGGTATATGAGAGTTTGTGATAGAGGAAAAGGAAGAGGAAAAATAAGGTAATTAAATTATAATCTCAAAAATAAAAGAAAAAAATTTTTAAATGAGCAAACCAGAGAGTAAAGTGAAATAAAAACTGAGGAAGAAAATGTCATTGATCAGTTCTAACTCACAAATACTATCTTTATAAATAACTCAATAGAGAGATGGCTCAGCCATTAAAGGCTAGCCTCACAACCAAAAACACAACTCAATAAAGTTATTTATTATTTTATTAGTTTAATTATTTGATAGCTCAAACAATGACAGATTTTATACATATAGTTTTATGAAAAGTAGGTGATATATAGATACTTAGAAGATGATACTTATAGATAGATGTGTGCATAGGTAATCCAGTTTCTTTCAGAGTTTTTAATACATATTGCTACATCTTGCATAATTTCAAACTATATTTAGGATCCTTCTATGTCTTAGATGGGTTGGTTGATTACCATATAACACAGATCTTTATGGGTGATTCCTGTTTGCTATGCAAGCTGCCTTATGTGGTACTAATTGGGACACTGAGTCCTCTTTTGAGGACTTACAGCTCTCTCTTCCCCTTAATTCTAATCTACACGTATTATATTTTAAGTGAATTTCTTAAAAAACAAACCCAAATCTGATTTACTTCTTCTAAGAATACCCTAGTTCTTACGGTTAGACTATTTGCACATGGCATTATTGCTGCTGTCTTTAGATACCTGGTTTTATATTTGTTTTCTTGTTTGGGTTGTAGTGGTGGTACTGGTGGTAATGGTGGATGCCCTCTTGACCCCCCCTTTTCTTCCTGCTTTAGGGTTATGCAGATTTATTTTACTGTCCCACTCTAATCCATCATATTTTGACAATATCAATTTGTATAGATCCGTCTCTGGTTGCCTTAGGGATCACAAATAAAAACCTGATTTCAAAGACAACCTAAAATCAATATCTTAGCAGAAAAGATAGCACTCAGAAACCTTAGTTATATCAATGGATGGAGGAGCCCTTGCTCCTGCCAAGGCTTGACCCCCCCCCCAGTGTAGGGGAATGTTAGAGCGAGGAGGCAAGAAGGGGTGGGTAGGTGCACACCCTCAAAGAAGAAAGAGGAGGGGGATGAGATAGGGGATTTGTGGACAGGAAACCAGGAAAGGGGATAATAACATTTGAAATGTAAATAAAAAATACCCAATACAAAAAAAAAGAAACCTTAGTCATATGCATCAGCTGTATGCACCTAAATATTTGTTATTTGACATCTCCTCTCCATTCCTTGTATAGGGATTTTTTTTCTTCTAGTAGTTCCATTCTTTGTGAGGAACTATTTCTATTGAATTTATTTATTTGTTTATTTACTTATTTATTGTGCAGGAGTTACACATACGTGCCGTGTGTGTGTGTGTGTGTGTGTGTGTGTGTGTGTGTGTGTGTGTAGGTAAGTAGGTAGGCAATAGGACATCTTTGGAAAGGAGATTCTCTCTTTCTACCATGAGAGTCCCAGGGATCAAACTTAGTTCATCAGGCTTGGTGGCAAGCACCTCCATCAGTTGAGCTACTTTGCCAGCCCTAGAGTAGGGCTACTAATTCTCTCTTGATAGAGACACTCATTTTCCTTCATTGAAGAATATCTCTTTTTTTCCCAGTGGGAAACTTGGACTGATTTCAATACTCAACCTTTGACTTTAGTTTTTATCAGTTTTGTTAAGAGGTATCGGCATACAAGTTTTGTTTGGATTTTTTGTCATAGCAAACTTTTAAGTTTGTTGTGCTTGTTTTTATTTTAATTAAGCATTTTGGTGCTGTCTTATTCACTAGAGCATAGAATTGGAACCAACCTATTATCTATTAGCAGATGAAATGATGATGAAAATTTGGTATAAATGTATAATGGAATATTTCTAATCTCATCTGTCCCCCTCCTTGTGTTTCTCTTTTTATCTCTTAGCAATAGTTTTATTTTATGAATTTAAAAACATTAGCAGAGTCAGGAGCAATGGCTTAGAGATTAAGGGCACTTCCTGAACTTTCAGAGGACCCAGTTTCAGTTCACAGCACCCACATGGTAGCTCACCACCAGCTGTGACTCCAGTTCCAGAGGATTTGACACCCTTTTCTGGCCTCCACTGGCATGAGGTTCACCCACAGTGCACACACACACACATATATATAAAAAAAAGTCCATACAGATAAAATGTGTAAGTCTAATTTTGTTTTAATTAAACAAAGAGGCATCGGTGGCACAAACCTTTAATCCCAGCACCCTAGAGGCAAAGACAGGAGCATCTCTGAGTTTGGGACCAACCTGATCTACAAAGTAAGTTCCATGACAGCCTAGAATACACAGTGAAACCCTGTGTTGAAAAAACAGTAAACAAAAAATTTAAATATTGTGTTTTAATATAATGCATAGAATTAACAGATTGTGTTGACACTTTATATTGGTCAACCATCTTTTACGTCTTTATTTTTTCCTTTTTGTTCCTTATGTTTTCGTCTTTTCCCTTGCTACTATATATTTAAAAGTATTTTAACTTTATTGGTTTAAAAACTCTGATAGTTTTTCTACTTTTGTTTATTGAAAGTAGATTTTTTTCATATAGCGCATTCTAATTAAAGTTTCCCCTTCCCCATCTCCTTCCAGATACCCCACCTCCTCTCTCATTCAAATCCATACTATTCCTTTTTCTTTCTTCTTAAAAAACAGACACTTAAAAATAATAAAATGTTAGTTGCATCATGGGTATTCTGAGCTTTTGAGCTGAAGGAGCTGAAGGGGTTTGCAACCCCATAAGAAAAACAACAATATCAACCAACCAGACCTCCCAGAGCTCCCAGGGACTAAACCACCAACCAAAGAGTACAATGGACAGACCCATGGCTGTAACTGCATATGTAGCAGAGGATGGCCTTGTCAGGCATCAATGGGAGGAGAGGCCCTTGATGCCCCAAAGAAGGGGGGGATGCTATACGGGTGAGAAGGGAGTGGGTTGGTTGGTAGGGGAGCACCTCTTAGAGGCAAAGGGTGGGAGGTTCATAGAGGGGAGACTGGGAAGGGGGATAACATTAGAAATGTAAACAAATAAAATAGTTATTAAATAAAATAATAATGATGACTGAATAAGACAAAATACAAACAAACAAACTAGCACAGGACAAGACAAAGAAACAAATAAATAAACAGAAGAGAAAAGGCCAAAGTAAAAGCACAAGAAATGAATATAGACAGACAGATAGAAACACACACACACACACACACACACACACGCACACACACACACACACACTCACTCACACACCACATTCACATTCAAGACAATATTTAAAGATTATAACACCAGACCATCAATATCTGAGAGAGGGGAACCAAAAGAGCAGAACAAATACAGAAATCCACAATTATAACTTAGAACTACTCTATTAGAAATGCACAAATGAAAAAGACAGAAAATCAACAAATACTTCAACATACTCCTTAAACAACTGGATAATTTGGCACCTAAAGACTACTTCACCCAGCAAGAGCATATTATAGTTATCAACCACAGATGGACCATTAATAAATGGAAATCACATTCAGATTCATCAAAAACAAATTTAAAAGAACTAAAAGAATAGAAGTCATGCAATGTTTGCTCTCAGACCATAGCAGAATTATACTATAAATGAATAACAGAAAGACCAATGGAAAAATCTTTCTCCCTCAAAAAAATAAAACAATAAAAAATAATGATGATTAAACAATATACTTCTAAACGTAGAAGACTCAAAAAATTCCAAAATATAAAAATTATAAATACACCTTAGAAAACAAGAAAATGGAAAATATACTCAAAGTAAGGAAAAGAAAAGAAATAATAAATTTGGGACCAAAGAAATGCAGTAAAATGTAAAACTTCTAAAAACAGTATAGAAGAAAATCTAGATAGCTTTCCATTTTAGTCTGCCATTTGTTGCTGGGATAAACAGCATAAGTAAAATAAAGTTGGGGAGGACAGGATTTATTTGGTTCATATGTCATGATCACAGTCCATCACTGGGGGAAGTCAGATCAAGAACTCAACGACAGAAATTGGAAGCAGGAACCACGAAGGAACACTTCTTACTAGCTTGCACGCCATGGTTTGCTTAGCTTACTATTGTATACAGTCTAGTGTCACCTGCCCTAGGTTGGCACTGCCTACAGTGGTCTGGACCATTCCACAACAATGAATAATAATAATAATAATAATAATAATAATAATAATAATAATAATAATAATAATGATGATGATAATAGTAATAATAATAATAATAATACATGTAGACATGCCCACAGTCCAATCAAATGGAAGAGATTTCAAGATTGAGATTCTTTCTTCCCAGTGTGTCTGTTTGTGTCAACTTGACAAAAATTAACCACCGCCATGTGGATGAAGTCATCGTGCAGGTGTAGGCAGGTACAAGATAGAAGGAGGCCTGTCATTGGCGAGAAGGAAGGATGGGAGGAAGTTTGAGGGAAGAGGAGGAGACTGGAGGGAGGGCAGAGCAGCTGCCAAGAGAGAACATGGAGGCTGACGCTAAGATTCCAGGCTGTACTTTTACAGTTCGTTATGAATGTTCTTAAGGGATGGATGTGCACAGGGCTTTGCATGTTTAGGTGGGCAATTATATCTTATCAATTGGATCAAAGATTATTGTGTTGTGTGTTCTTTCGTGTGGCAATTTGACTTTGGGAGAGTGAGTGGCGGCAGAGACCCTGGGCCACCACAGAGTTGAGATGTGTTTCAGCCAAGATATCTAGCAGATATCTTGGGGCACTGTGGTGTCAGACCTAGCTGGATAAAAGACAGCCCTTTTTTATAATTTTACAACAATACCATCATATCTTCAGTATAATTTAAAGCTTCTATTCTGTGACAGATAAAGTGCAGACATAAGAAAACAAGCTGCAAACTAGGATAAATATCTACACATGATACATCTAATAATAAAGGATTATTGTGTGAAATGTAGAGAGAGCTCTAAAAAAAACAGAATGAAAGTCAACAGATGTAAAATAGATAATGAATTTGGCTGACAATTGCTTCTTTTGTCACTGTGACAAGATGTCTGGAATGAGCAATTTAGAGTGGGGAAGGATTTTTTTCATGGTTCTAAAATCTTGAGTTCATAGATCACAGTACCATTGATTTGGGGGCTGTAGTGAAGTCGGATGCCACAGGAACGGTAACACTTAGAGGAGAAATCTGTTCATTTTGTGCTAGACAAAAAACAGGGAACAAGGAAGAGTCTGGGAACCAAACGTTTAGGTGCATGTCCCCAAGAACTTACTGTATCCACGTAGGCCCCACATCTGAAAGTTTCTATCACCTATCAAGTACAACATCACTACCTGGAAACGCAGCATCCAGGACATAAAACTAAGAAGGTGGCCTTATGCTCAGGTTGTACAACTACATTCTGAGTTGTACAACTTTAACCAAAGCAACTTAAAGGAGGGGGACTTATTTGGCACATAATTTTACAAATGACTGCATGACACTGTGCACTTGGGCAAAACATTTTGGAGGCAAGGGTTCTTAACCTCGTGGTGGACAGACAGCAAGAAAATAAATGAATCTAGTCACCAGGGATACGCTTCAAAAGTAAACACACAGATACCTCCAGCTAGGCCTGTCCCCTAAGAGTTCCACTCTCAGCAGGGGAGCAAGGTTGTGGGACATTTCATGTTCAAGTCTAAAATTCTGAAGAGCTTCTGCAACAAAGAAGATACAAAGGGTAGCAATCAAGCCTCTGAAATACTCGCAAGAGCACATGTCATGAAGGAATTGCAGGTTAAAGAAAAAAACCAACAAAACACATTTGCTAGGATACTCAAAACCAAACACTATCACCAACTGGGATGGATTCATATGCAGAAGTCTCATTCATTGCTTGTGGAAATGAAAAGTGGTCCAACTTTGTTGAAAGACACTGAACACTTCCTTCCTTCAAAAACTATATACACATAGTCTCACTACACAGTCTAGGAAATAAAGTCCTTGTTTCCCAAAAGTTGAAAACATGTATATTCTAAAACCTGCACACAGATGTTGGAGTATGTCTTTTCTATCCTTCAAAAGTTGGACGTACTGAAGCTCTCCTTCAGAGGGTGAGTGGCTAAGTGAGACAATTTAATATTCTTTTTTTATTCTTTAATTTTTTTTTACAGTCCAGACTTTTTCCCTCCTGGCCCACCATCTGATGGTTATACATCCCACAACTCCCCCATGTCTTCAGGAGATGCACCCCTACCCCAGCCCTACCAGACTTCCCCATTCCCTGGGGCCCCAAGTTTCTCAAGGGTTAGGTGCATCATCTCTGACTGAGTCCAGACCCGAGTCCTCTGCTGTACATGTGTTGGGGACCTCATATCAGCTGGTGTATGCTGCCTGGTTGGTGGCTCAGGGTCTGAGAGATCCTGGGGACCAGGTTAGTTGAGACTGCTGGTCTTCCTACAGGTTGCCCTCCTCATATACTTCTTTCAGCTTTTCCCTAATTCAACCACAGGGGTCAGCAGCTTCTGTCCATTAACCAGTGGGTGTAATGGGTTGGGTGCACATATCTGCATCTGACTCTTTCAGCTGCTTGTTGGGTCTTTCAGAGGGCAGTCATGATCGGCTCCTTTTTGTGAGCACACCATAGCCTCAGCAATAGTGTCAGAGCTTGCCCCCTAACCTCTAAGCTGGATCCCAAATTGGGCCTGTCATTGGATCTCCTTTTCCTCAGGCTCTTCTTCATTTTTGTTCCTGCAATTCATTCAGACAGTAACAATTCTGGGTCACAGTTTTTGACTGTGGGATGGCAACCCCATCCCTCCACGTGATGCCCTGTCTTTCTACTGGAGGTGGACTCTACAAGTTCCCTCTCCCTACTGTAGGGCATTTCATCTAAGGTCCCTCACTTTGAGTCCTGAGAGACTCTCACCTCCCAGGTCTCTGGTACAATCTAGAGGGTCCCCCACCTCTTACCTTTGGAGGTTATGCTGGCTCTCAGGACAAGATGAAGTCCTGTTTCCCCCAATATATAACAATGTCCCCCTCTTCTCCTCCATGTCACCTTTGACACCCAGTCCCCTTCTCCTTCCTGTCCCCCTCCTGTGATTGTCTTCTTTTCCATCCCAAGTGGGATTGATGCATTCTCACTTGGGCCCTTTGGCTTATTAGCCTTCTTGAGTTCTGTGGATTTTATCCTGGGAATTCTGTACTTTTTTGTCTAATATACACTTATTAGTGAGTACATACCACGTGTCTTAGTTAGGGTTTTATTGATGTAAACAGACACCATGACCAATACAAGTTTTAACTGGGGCTGGCTTACAGGTTCAGAAGTTTAGTCCATTATCATCAAATTGGGAGCATGGCAGCATCCAGGCAGGCATGGTGCAGGAGGAGCTGAGAGTTCTACATCTTCATCCAAAGGAAGCCAGGAACAGACTGGGCATCCTCAGGCAGCTAGGAGGAGGGTCTCCAAGCCCACCCCCACAGTGACACACTTCCTCCAACAAGGCCACACCTTCTAATAGTGCCACTCCCTGGGTCAAGCATATGCAAACCATCAGAAGAGAGAAGAAAGATGTGTGCTTTGGTCCAGGCTCTAGGCTTCTAATGACTTTCAACCTGCAAATTTTAATTCCTCTACCTCCACCCAGTAGCCAACATGATCTCTGATACATACATACATACATACATACATACATACATACATACATGATTTGGAGATGGCTCGGTGACTAAAAGCATTTGTCCTTGCAGAGGGCCCAAGTTGATTCCCAGCAGTCACATGGTGGTTCACAACTATCCATAACTCCAGTCAGTTAGTCCTAAGGAATCTGGTGCTCTCTTCTGACCTCCAAGGATATGAGCAAAACACTCATATTCCTAAAATAATCTTTTAAAAGAGGACTATGGTATTCAACTTAAACTCAATTCAGTCATATCACAGAGCTCTCAGAAATGTTTAAACCTGAAGATCTTGCCTGACTTCCTAGCTTCATCTCCAGGTACCGTTTGTTTCAGACAAACTGAACACTGCCTACCATATTCTGTCAAATTCCTTCCAGCCCCTATTTGCCTAATTAACTTTCACTGAAATTTTAAGATTTGGATCCCATGAATGTCACCATGTCCCCTAGAATATTTATTTAAAATTTTTATGTGTATGTTTTGCCGGTATGTCTGCACACGGTGCACATGCCTGGTACCTGCATTAGCCAGAAGAGAGCACTGCATCCCCTAGAACTGGAGGTGCAGATGGTTGTGAGCTGCCATGTGGTTGCTGGTAATCAAACCCGGATCCTTTGGAAGAGTAGCCAGGGCACTTGACAGCTGAGCCATCTCTCCAGCCTCCAGATTCACAAATTAAAGACGGCTAACGACCAAAAGCAAGTCAAAATCTTGGAAGTCAAGCAGTAGAGAAAAGACAATGTGTCTGCCTGCTTCATTTGCTCTCTTAGCATCTAGGTGGATCTCTGTGAGTGTCACCATCCTGGTCTACAGAGTGAGTTCGAAGACAGCCAGGGCTACACAAAGAAACCCTGTCTCAAAAGAAACAAACAAAAAAGAGGAGCTCAGGGTGATGAGAATCCAAGGGCCACGTGCAGACATGAGGTAACCATCTAGATACTGAGAAACCTCCAGATTGATTTACAAAGTGGTTTTATCAGTTTGCAATCCCACCAAAAATGTAGGAGTGTTCCTCTTTCTCCAAATCTTTACCAACATGTTCTGTCACCTGAGTTTTTGATCTTAGCCATTCCGATTGCGGTAAGGTGGAATCTCAGGATTATTTTGATTTGCATTTCCCTGATGACTAAGGAATTTGAACATTTCTTTAAGTGCTTCTTAGCCATTTGAGATTCCTCTGTTGTGAGTTCTGTGTTTAGTTCTATATCCCATTTTTTGATTCGGTTGTTTGGTTTCTTGGTGTTTAGCTTCTAACAGACCTTCAAAGAAGACAAAATACCAATATTCATCAAACTGTTCCATAAAATAAAAACAGAAGGAATATTAGCTAATTCATTCTATGAAGCCACAATTATTCTAATACATAAACCACACAAGGACTCAACAAAAAAAGAGAACTTCAGACCAATTTTGCATAAGAATATCAATGCAAAAATAATCAATAAAATTTTTCACAAACTGAATCCAAGAGCACATCAAAACCATCATTCACTATGGTCAAGTAGGCTTTGTTCCAGGGATGCAACGTTGGTTCAATAAAAGAAAATCCATTAACATAATCCACTATATAAACAAACTCAAAGGAAAAGTCACATGATCATCTCCTTAGATGCTGAAAAAGCATTTGAAAAATTACAAAATCCCTTCATGTTAAAAGTATTGGGGAGATCAGGAGTTCAAACATAATAAAAGCAATTTAAGCAAAACAACAGGCAATATCAAATTAAATGGAGAAATACTTTAAGCAATCCCACTAAAATTGGGGACAAGACAAGGATGCCCACTCTCTCTATATCTATTCAATATAGTACTTGAAGTTTTAGCTAGAGCAGTAAGACAATAAAAGGAGATCAAGGGGATACAAATTGGCAAAGAAGAAGTCAAGATATCACTATTTGCAGATGATATGATAGTATACATAAGTAACCCCAAAAATTCTACCAGAGAACTTCTCCAGCTGATGAACAACTTCAGCAAATGGCCAGATATAAAATTAACTCAAACAAATCAGTAGCCTTCCTCTATACAAATGATAAACAGGCTGAGAAAGAAATTAGGAAAACAACTCCCTTTGCAACAATCACAAATAATATAGAAACTCTTGGGGTAACTCTAGCCAAAAAGGGAAAGATCTGTATGACAAGAACATCAAGTCTCTCAAGAAAGAAATTGAAGATCTCAGAAAATGGAGAGATCACCCATGTTCATGGATTGGCAGAATTAACATAGTAAAAATGGCCATCCTACCAAAGGCAATCTACAAATTCAATGCAATCCCCATCAAAATCCCAACACATTTCTTCAAAGACATGGAAAGAGCAATTCTCAAATTCATCTGGAAAAGCAAAAATTCATCTGGAATAGCGAAAACAATTCATAACAATAAAAGAACTTCTGGGGGAATCACCATTCTTGACCTCAAGCTATACTACAGACCAATAGTGATAAAAACTGCATGGTATTGGTACAGAGACAGGCATTGATCAATGGAATAGAATTGAAGATGCAGAAATAAAACCACACACTTATGGACACTTGATCTTTGACAAAGAAGCCAAAAATATACAATAGAAAAAAGAAAGCATCTTCAATAAATGGTGCTGGTCTAACTAGCAATATATCTGTAGAAAAATAAAACTAGATCCCTATTTGTCATCATGCACAAAGTTCAAGTTCAAGTGAATCAAGGAACTCAACATAAAACCAGATACACTGAGTTTAATAAAAGAGAAACTAGAAAAGAGCCTTGAACTCATTGGCACAGGGGATATTTCCTAAACAGAACTCCAGTGGGTCAGGCTCTAAGATCAAGAATTGATAAATGGGGCCTCATAAAACTGAAAAGCTTCTGTAAAGCAAAGGGCATAGTCAATAAGACAAATCGGCAGCCTACAGATTGGGAAAAAGTCTTCACTAACCCCACATTCATCTGATAGAGGGCTAATACCCAAAATATGTAAAGAACTCAAGAAGCTAACAACACGACTGAATATTCTTTAGCATGAAAAAGAAATGAGCTATTAAAATCAGGCATGGCTCCATATGCTAATAATCCCAAGTGAACAAGAGGGTGGAACCAGGAGTTTGCTGATTCACAAGCTCAGAGAAAATGGTAAGTTTCAGGTTCAGTAAAACAGAATGATAGAAAAAGACCAATGTCATCCTCTGGCCTACACACACACACACAGATACACACACACACACACACACACACACACACACACACACACACACACACACGCCCCGAAACTAGCACCCACATACTCACATGTACGTAGTGTAAATACATACTAAATTAAATAGATTCTTTCTAATTACCTAAAAAACTATGAAAAGACAGAAAAGAAACTTGAATGTGCATGACTAAATAAAATAAGTCAATAGGAAAGACTATCTAGCATATGATTCCAGTAGGATTAAGACAAAAGTCTAGAAACAGACTATAACTTAGTGGTTGCTAATGGTTGCAGGACTAAGTGAGAAATGAACACATTTGGTCAGGGTGGAAATACCCCACACAATAAAATACTCCATACAATATCCGATATGTGTCATTCTATAAAACATAAATATTTAAATAAATTATATAAAAATATAAATATACAAATAAGGTCCATAAAGGTTCACGAGTATAACAAATGTGCCACTATAGATAGGGATTTCCATGGGGGGAAAGTGTTCATTCATAAAAGAGAGAGTAGAAAGAAAGTGTGGCCTTGAGAGTAAGACAGGATTAGTGCGAGTTCTGATTCCACAGCTGACGTCAGGCTAACTGTGGACAATTTTAATTTTCCCATTGTAGATGTGGATCCTGTAATAGTCTTCCTACTTGTTTTAGAAAATACTGATGAAACTGAAAAAGGAGAGACAATTCAAAATAATAGTTGCAATTTTCATTTTATCTCGATCCCACAATCCTTCTTTCCAGTGTACAAGAAACCGAACGTCTCTCAGAACCAAGCCAGCTTGCTGACACTTCTGGGCCTCAGTGGTGTATGTGCCCAATGAGGGAGCAGCATCCCAGCACATTACCATTCATGCCTTTTAAAGAGAGAATGTAAGATAAAAGGTATAAACAAGTCTAATCCTTCTTTGTAGCATTACCAATCTATAACCCAGTAATAAGTAAATTGCTTTCTCCATTGCAATCCATTTTCATCTCTATGCCTATGTTCTGAACTTCTTGCATATCTCATGGGTAGCAACTTTAGCATCATCTCAAATGCCCAAATCCAATCCCCTCTCCAATTACCAACCAACTTCACATTTGTCTTCATGACTTCTGTTCATACAGCACTTTTTCTCACGTGTCTTCCTTAATCTTCTCTGCTCTTACTTAACCACATCACATTTTCCTTCAAGTATCATTTTCTTCTCAAGCCACCTGTAATAGACTGAAACTTGCCAAAAGCGTTTGCCACTCCTCTCATTAAAAAGTGTAGCCCACCTCTCTTCATTTTGCTACACTGAGACAGGTGACTTATTTAACCAATGGGACCAGCATATATGGCTCACATAAAGTCTTGCTAAACATATGGACCTTGAGCTTCTTCTCTGTGCTATGAAACCATCTTGACAGAAACTGTTCTTGACAGAACAGTGTAACCTCAGAATGAACCCAAGGAACTGCACCACTCGGCCAATCCACGCGTGGCTTTAAGGTGGTTTATTGATAAACAATAGCCTAGAAAACTACTGTCTCTATGTTGGCAGCCCTGTTTGGTGCTCATTAACTCTATTTTGGATCTTAGAAAAAAAGATAACTGATTTCTGTAACTCCTATACTCAGCTTATAGAACCATCCAAAACTCTATCATCTTTATTATATTTGCATAGAAGTCCATATCTCCTATATTTACATTTTCTGTTTGCAATTCCTATGAGCAAAAAATTTGTGAGGCTCTCCATCTCGGTTATTACTGCCAGTCTCATTTTCAACATCACAACCCACCCCGCATTTCTATTGGATTTTAATGTATTTTATTACAACTTTTCATCTATTTACATGATATTTATGAATTTATCCATTTGCCCTACTTAGCACCTAAATCACTGACTGTTGAGCAAATATTTTACAGTGCCTAGGAAACACGGTTTTAAGTTGTTCCGTTTGAGGTTCAGATTTGAAAACAAGAAATCTGTATGTCCATTTCACAGATGGTAAAAACAAGTTCTGAAAGCTATGAACTCTGCTTATGTCTTGAAGCATCAAAGTCTTAAATGAAAATATGGTTATCTAATTCCTAGCAAAATACAGTGTCCCTAAATTACTCCTTATATTCAAAACACTACAGATTGGCATATTTCCAAAAGCAAACTCAACCACTGAACCAAAATGAGGCCCTGGCAATGCTGTACAATTCTGAGGAATACTTACTTGAGACAATATTATAAATAATGCAGTGAATTTCTTTCCTTTAATGTGAAATATATAGTAATAAATTTGACAAATAATGTTCTTATTGTGGTCAGTCCTTAAATAGCCCAAGCCCTCCCCCCAGCATCTTCAGAGAGAGCTTATCTTCCAATAGGGTCAGCCTGGTAAAATCAACATAGTTAATCTTCATGTGCAATGTTGTTGGCTTAAAGCCAGTGGAATCAAAAGGGCAAGTCTGAGCAAGGGAGAAAACAGACGAGTGCAGACGAGCAAAGGAGTAATATATCCCTTGGATAGACGCAACGTATAGCAGACTATCTTGCAGAGAATGTGCAATTCTAGTGGCTTCTAAAGTCAGCGATTGCAACTTCTATTTACCTGTTTATGGTCATGGACATTTTAACTAGTTTGTCCTTGTCTTGGGTCATTAGTCAGAACAAGAGTAATTGTGTTTTGCATAGTTGTTATGGGTTTAACTGAGCTCTAAAGACATCTGATACATGGCAGTAAAGCAATAAACAATAACTACTCCAATTGTTAGAGAGTAAAGATGTTTTCTGAATAGAGAGATTGCATAAAATCAGTGTTCAAACAGTGTCCCCAAATTGAAGGTGTTTTGCTAACTCTGATGTTAGTTTTTAGCTTAACAAGTTTAGTTTTATTTTTAAAGTTTTTCTTTTTTTTCTTCATTAACTCGCGTATTTCTTATTTACATTTTGATTGTTATTCCTCTTCTCGGTTTCCGGGCCAACATCCCCCTAACCTCTCCCCCTCCCTTTCTATACGGGCTTCCCCTCCCCAACCTCCCCCCATTACCATCCTCCCCCCAACAATCACGTTCAGTGGGGGTTCAGTCTTGGCAGGACCAAGGGCCTCCCCTTCCACTGGTGCTCTTACTAGGCTATTCATTGCTACTTATGCGGTTGGAGCCCAGGGTCAGTCCATGTATAGTCTTTGGGTAGTGGCTTAGTCCCTGGAAGCTCTGGTTGGTTGGCATTGTTGTTCATATGGGGTCTCAAGCCCCTTCGAGGTCTTAGTTTAACAAGTCACAGGTCAAAATGATGAAACTACTATGATTAATTTAGATAATACCAACTCACCCTCAAAACTCCAAAGGAGTGTTTCCCTAAGGAACCTGATCTCTCAGACATCTTTGGAATAACAGGAGTTTGATAGTATTTAGGAAAGTGCAGATGAGTAACAAACCACGTGTCTATTTCTTCTCTCCACTTTGTTATCTCTCTCATTATTCAACTGCTCTAATCAGATATGTGCTTCCCTTGCTCTTGAAATCACCACTGATTGTCAAACTTCCAAGTTTAAGCAGCACGGTCGGCTCCCATCTTCTTTGACATCCCAGTGACACATGACATGACACAGTTCATTACTTATTCCTTCTATAAATAGATCTCTTTTTTGGGATTATGTCTTGGATCATGTTTTGAATCATGTCCTCACTGATTTTCTCCTTCTATCTCTTTAAATGACTTTCTCTCTTCTATTTGGCCTAATATATCAGTATGTTTGTTATTTTTCTGCCTACCATCTACATGCTAATAACTACAGACTTACATCTTCAGTGAACATTTTCAGGCCCCTCTCTTTGCCTCCTTGCTTGGTTTTCAGTTGTCTGTCTACATGGCATCATTAAATTAGCAATTTCCAAAATGGAACTCTTCATTTTCTCTAATATCGTCTCCTCTTGTCTTGAATTATTCCTATAAATAATACTATTAGACACCTCCAACATGCATAAAGACATTTACTAAAGCCAAAAATGTGGTCACAACATGTCATGTCTTTTTTATTCCCATCTTTATCGTTCTACAGTTCCCCATCTTCAAAATATCCTGACTCCATTCACAATTCTTTATTGTCACTGCTAACATTCCCATCTAAGCTATTCTGATTCTGTGTAGACTAATACCACGCTCTATCACCAATAACTACTTATTTTCTTACCCCAACCTAATCTAGTGCCTATATACTGTAGCCAATGTGGTCTTTTTAAAAGACATTGATGAAATCACTCCCCAACCTTTCAATGCCTTAAAATACACATTGAAATGACTCCACAGGACTGTATGATGTAAGGTCCTGTATGATGAAGCCCACCTTATCACCCATGTCCATCTCATCTCGTACTACATTTGTCTGTAGTAATTACTCCAGATGTCCTGGACATTTTCTAATTTTTTGGCTATATCAGACCATTTTGTAACCACAAGGCTTATTTTCATCTTGTCCCTGGCTTACTATCTATAGATATTCCACCTTCCAAACACAAACAGATCCATTTTCATTCGTAAGAAAGGCCTATTCTGATAGTTTCTATTGATAGAATTGCCTCTGTAGGCTAAAAACACAATATTTTTCTTTATAGTATATATCATAATTGTAAAATAATCATAAAAATACACCGGTCTATTACAATCACAGCTGCTCATATTTTTGTTATATGGTTAATACTAACCAAAATTTAGAGTCCTTGTTAACTTAATTACTTACGCGTACATAATGCCTAAAACCCACCTCATTTCAGAGTTGGTATTCTCCTAAAATATATACACCTAACTGCAATATTCTAACTACCATTTTAATCTAACTAAATGCAGTCTTTGATAAAAAGTTATTTTATTTTTACAGGAAAATAGATCTCAGAAAAGGAAACACAAGTTCAGTTACATTCAGCTTCAAGTTTCACTGTTGATAATGAATAAAATATTCTCTAAGCCATCTAAATCGACGGTATTTCAACAAACTTCCTGTTTGCCTTCATGGACCTCTGTCCTGTCCTTAAGTTTAACTTATTAGAATAGCATCAACTGCACTATACCAATTATTTTGAGGGAAATGACGTTAGCAACATTTAGTCTCTAACCTCTCAAATAGGAAATCCCCATTGGTGTGATAAATAATGTATTTGGCAGGGAATTGGCAGGCCGTCTTAATCAGAAAACTTTCTGGCTGACAATCACAGAAAATTGAGACCACAAAGCATATCTTAAATGTTTCAGCACTTGGATTTTCCTAAATACTTCTTTTAAGTTCTTTCTGAACAACTTGCAAAAAGATCAAAACATGCTAATTTCACCATTGCTAGCCAACATCATAAAAGAGAATTTCAAAAGCAAGAGGGTAAATTTACTAACTTAGAAACAACAACAAAAAAAAGTTTCATGGCTGTATTGAAAAGAATCAATGAGATAAAAGATTTTTCTTGTTTGTAAAACGAAGTGATTGAACTGATAGTGAAGACCTATCCGAAAACCAAAAGTTCTGTTTTTCCTTTAGAATAAATAGTACGTATCTCTTCTTCTCCAAATAGAAAGTAATGTCACATATTGCTGCCATATCAATATTTTACTTGATATTTATTGATATATTGTTTATGGAGTTGGTTATGGTAGATGCCAGCTTGTTTTTGGCTCTGTGAGTAGAAATACAAAGACTAACTCATTGCTCCGTCTAAACAGAAGCGAGCAGCCAACTTGAAGCACATTCTGCCATTCTGTCAGCCCCGCTGCTCCCTCCTCTGTTTCCTGCTCCACTCCAAGTTTATTTAAAACATAAACATTCTGACCAAGGAAGAAAAGACTAACCCCAGGCCTTCATCTCTCCTCCTCCTCCTCCTCCAAATCCCCCCAGTCTCACCCCGAATCTGTAGCAGACCATCTGCTGCAGCCGCCCTTCCCTCCAGACCCACATCTGCAGCGGATCTCACAAATCGTCTCTCCTAACCTACCTTTCCCCGACTCATCACATTATCCCAGCCCCCAGCATCAGCAGTCATTCTCAGCAAACTCCACAGGAAGGATGTAGGCTAACTTCAAACCATCATCTCTCCCTCTTCCTCTCAAAATTCAATCACTGTTACACCCCGAGTTCTGTAGCACACCGCCTTCCTTCTAAGGCCTCTTCCTCCTCCTCTCTGCTTCCCTCTCCAGTGCATCACACAGTTCTCCAACCTTTCTCCCCACTCATCCTCTTATTCCAGCCACAGTTCCCAGGGGACTAAGCGGATCCTTGTGGAACACCTTGCTTTTTCCCCTTCTTGTGAACCCCCTAAGTACCCAATTCCTAGTCCATCCCCATTCCTAAGCATCAGCTCCCAATACCTAGAAACACGTTTACTCAGAATTCCCAGTGACCACAGCTAGCAGGATTTCAGAAGAATTCATCCATTGCTAATGGGAGTGCAAACATGTACAGCCAATACAGAAATCAAAGTGGCAGTTCTCGAGGAGCTGAGAATTGATCTACCTCAAGATCCAGCTTTATCACTCTTGTTCATATACCCAAAGGATGCTTCATGCTGCCACAAACATTTGTTCAACCATGTTCTTTGTTGCTCTATTTAGCCAAAAGTTAGAAACATCCTAGATGCTCCTCAACAGATGAATCATTAAAGGAAATATAGTATATTTACATAATGAAATATTATTCAGCCATTAAAAGATGAATTCATGAAATTCACAGGTAAATGAATGGACCCAGAAGAAAAAATCATCCTGAGTGAGGTAACCCAAACCAAGTAAAACAAGTATGGTATGTATTCACTTATACGTTTATATGAGTATATGTGCATATATATTTAATCAATTATAACTAAGCTCCAATCTATAGAACCATAGAGGCTAGCTATAGGACTTGGGAAGAGGAGTCAGATCTCCCTAGGAAAGAGAAATAGGATTGCTATGGGAGAATTGAGTGGGGAAGATCAAGTGGGGAGGGAAGGGAATGGGGGAAAGAGAGGAAGTGTGAGGAAAGACAGCTAAAACTAAGGTCAATTTGAGAAGTAATATGGAAAGTTACTTCAGTAAACACTTCCTAAAATATAAAAAATATACAAAGGTGATCTAAATGAGATGGGGGAGCAGAGCTCCAACTGGCCATCTCTAGTCAGCAAATGAAGCCTGCAATGCTGGAATTAGATTATATCTAATTGAATTGTTGGCCAAAGGAGTCCCAGGGGAACCCCTAAACAATGAAGGCTGGTGCCAGGACTATTGGTTGTTCTGCAAACGGTTGGCCAAGCCTCATCACTGAAGACAACACCAACAGAACTCATTGAACATGGAGAGGTTTGAGTTTGTGCCTAGACAGAGCTTTCACCTCTACATTCCAACTTCTATTGCACAGGAAAGTACTCTGCACACTACCAAAGGAGAAAGGTAAACACCAACTGTGATGGTTTGTGTATGCTTGGCCCAGGGAGTGGCACTATCAGGAAGTATGGCTTTGTGGACTAGGTGTGTCACTGTGGGCATGGGCTTAAGGCACTCGCCCTAGTTGCCTGGAAGTCAGTATTCTGGTAGCAGCCTTCAGATGAAGATTTAGAACTCTCACCTCCTCCTGTACCATGTCTGCCTGGATGCTGCTGTATTCCCACCTTGATGATAATGGACTGCACCTCTGAACCTGTAAGCCAGCCACAATTAAATGTTGTCCTTTATAAGAGTTGTCTGTTCACAACAGTAAAACCCTAACTAAGACACCAACCCAGCCCCTAACCCTTTGACATACAATGATGTCCTGCCTGTGAGGTAAGCTAGTGCCATAGTTGCACCAAGCTGATAGAAGTAATGAAGCACTATCTGATTAGACTTAAAGGCCCATTTCACACAATGGAACACACACCGGACACTACTTGGGTGTCCGAGAACCTGAAGCTAGATAGCCCAGGGTGCTAGAGTAAAACCAAAACACTAAAGGAATATCACAATAAAACAACCCTAATGACATTTCATTTTACTCATAATCTGTACCTCACTAAGCCAACATCAGTGAAGCTTCCTTCTGCTGCAGATGGAACAAAAACAAAGACTCCTAGCCAGACAGTATACAGAGACATTGGGACACTCAGACCTTAAATGGGATGACTTCTTCAAATCCTTCCCTTCTCGGCACAGGGAAGCCTGAGTGAGAGGAGAAGGAAAGAGCCAGAGGGGATAGAGAGCATCAAGGAAACAAGGCTCTCGAAATCAACAGGATCCATCACCTGCACATATGAACGCACGGAGACTGAGGCTGCGCTCACAGGACCTGACTAGATAGGGTCCTAGAGCTAAAAGGAACGGTAGACCCATGTTCCCCTCCCTAACCCAGAGGCTATCTAAATGAAAACCAATTGCAAATGAAAGAGTAGTTTTCTCCAAGGTTACCCTTGTCACTGAGGAAACAAACTACTCTTCAGGGTAGGCTGAATGCCTAGCTGTAGATGACAGAAAGTCACTCATGTCACCACCATTACACCAACACGTTTAGCTTGGCTTACTCCAATGGCTCCAAAAAGACATTTCAAAGAACAAGCTCATGAAAACACAAATGTCCAAATTTGGTTTATACACAGAACAACTCCTTATATATGGCTTATATATGGATGAGAATATCTATAGACTAACTCAGGGGGAAAAAAATCTCAAAATTGGAAAGTTTTTGCTGATGTTTCTGGTTACAATAAAAATTGCATCAGAGATTACAGTATATAAGGATGTAAAAGGGGCTGGAGAGATGGCTCAGTGGTTAAGAGCACTGACTGCTCTTCCAGAGGTCCTGAGTTCAGTTCCCAGCAACCACATGGTGGCTCACAACCACCTGTAATGGGATCTGGTGCCCGCTTCTGACATGCAGGTGTACACAGAGCACTCATATATGTAAAATAAATAGAACATCTTTTTTAAAATGATGTAAAGGTAGTGGAAAGTTGTCTCTAGCTGACCAAAATTTTAGAGAAAAAATGATTAGAAAATCAAACACAATTGACAGAAAAGATAGTCTATAGATAAATGACAGTGGTTAAAAGTATGAAAAACCTTTCTATTCAAAGTAAGCACTGGATTCAGAATTTAGCTCAGTGGTAGAAGTACTTGTTTAGTATGTGTTAAACCCTGAAGGGAAAAGGTAAAAACCCTCAAGAGACTGGAGACCCCAGGAAGTTTAGAGGACTGGTGGGGCGGGTGAGGTGGGACATCCTTGTAGAGACATGGTGGCAGGGAGGAGGTATGGTATGTGTAACTGTCAGGTGAGTGTAAAAATCAATTAAAAAAAACCTGAGACCTATCCAAGAGCTCTCATCAGAGAATAGACATTAAATAATCAAGCATACAAAATGGCTTAGCAGGAAGATATCAACCAGCCTATGGCTTTGGCAATCCTCATGTTCAAGCAATAGTCAGATGAAGTTGTAGTCATGGTAACAGAAGCAGAGGTTAGATACAAGCCAGCATCATGGGATTCCATTTTTCAAGATGTATGGATGTACCATTGTCTCTGAATATCTAACATTCCAACAACAAAATCAAACACTGCATCTATAGGGCTCCATTCCTCAAGGATACTCTCTAGCTACTTGGGCCTCTTAGAACCACAGTATGGTTTGGCTATCAAAAGTTCCCCATAGGCTTATTTGTTTGAACACTTGATGCCTAGCTAGGAATGCTGTTTAGGATGCTGTGGAACCTGCCATGGGTACTCTCTGGAGGTGGTGGATTACTTGAGGGCTCACCATTTCCCTCAGTCTCTCTTTTTTATGATCTATGTAGACTCTACAACCGCCAGTCACCATGAAGCTATCATTGTTGCTCTACGGAAATAGTCCATGTCTTCTCAAAACCAGGGTCAATATAAATTCTTCCTCCCTTGAGTTGCTCTTTTGGGTGGTTTTTCATAGGAATGAGGAAAGTGGCTAAGGTAGCATAGGAAAGCACATAATTTATTCCAGCAAGAATAGACCTTAGTATGGATTTGCCTTTCCTTCCCACTATATTCCGCTGAGTATCACCATGCAAGAATTTGTTCCATATTCACAAGATCCCACAGAGCAGAGGAAGAGTGGGAACAAGTGCATGACAAGGAGATTCGCTATTTATGTCAAGTTCCACAGCATCCACTACCTGTGGTCCTGATGAGAATTGCAGTAATCTCATGAAGTCCCTAATGGAGGTCAAATTCAGAAGTGATACTTTTCAGTGATAAAACCATGTTTTCCAGACTGTAATACAAATCATGGTTCAAATGTTTTTATACTATGCTTTGTTCCCACTGAGAAATATAGGAAGAAATAGTCATGCATCCCATTAGTCTCAACAGTATTTTTAGGAATTGACACATCCAGACCCTTAGTTCAACAATTTTGATGACCCGGATCCTCAAATAGAAACACTTCTCTCAAGTGAGCACATCAAAAGTTCCAGAAATCTATAACCTATATCTTTTCTTGGTGTTTCATTTTCCTTGTGTGCAGCAACCAACAAGAAAAACAAGGAACCATCATCTTGGAGCAGGTCCTTGGCCCCGATCCTAGAAGGAGACAAAATGCTGTTAAATAATTGGAACGTGGAGAAAAGTGGGTAGACCTAGGTGTGGGTGTCTCTTACTACATTCTGAGAACTGTCAATCAGATGAAATAGTTTTAAACAACCCAACCTGAGACAGATATAAAGTTCAAAGGCACAAAGTCCTCATTGTTGGAGTCTTGATACTCACTACCCAAAATCACCAAGAGTAGCAGCAAGCTACTCTTGTGGGTAGCCTCAGTGAGGGTAAAGGAATGGAGACTCGGCAATTCTAGATAGAGTACAACTATCCCTTGTGACTACAGGGGTGCCCTCAGCAGCAGGAGCTGGGATATATTTGGCTGTGCTTGTTCAAAGTTCCTCAAAATGGGTTTGACGGAATCCTGGAAGTGCTTTCCAAATGCTTAGGAAAAAGCAGATTAAAGCGAAGAGTGGTAGACTACTATGATATAGACAGGTGCACTCTACAGTGTATCCCGCTGTCTCACTATTATGCACAGACATTTTTCCTTCTTCCAGCTTCACAAGCACCTTCAGTTCCTTCTGGACCTGCACCAATTACAGAAAGCTGTAGTTCCTGGAGCAGTCTATGTAGCAACTGATCTAAGAAAGCATAAACGTCTTCCGCCAACTCTGCCAGAAATACTTAGGTCATTTAGTTCCACATCTCACTGCTGGGCTGGACAGATGTGACTGACGTCTAGCTTGCATATCAACCCCCTGCCCCATTTTATTTTCTTGTCTTTCTTTCCATAATTACTGACGCTAGACACGGCCTAATAAACACCTTAAACTCCAATATAGTGTCTAATAGAACTCATCTGGATTATTTCTTCGAAATACAACTTGGAAAAAGTAAGTCAAGAGTGGACCCTAAAGTATACTAATAGATCAGGACATTTTTATATCTCTAAATAATGCATCTATGGATATATTCTTAAAACTATTCTTTGGTTTGTACTTTTAAAATTTGCTAATTAAAGTGATGTGTATATACGTTTCAAGCACCTTTAATTAACATGTAGATTTTATAACCGTATACCACATATTTTAAAAGTCAAGGCATTTCACAGGAAAAAAAAGAGATTGATCTAAAAATAACTTCTTAGTTCTAAAAATGAGTATGGATATGATGTTTAAATTATAAAATTTTCCCTAAGAAATCAGGCATAATGGCATACACTTGTAATGCTTGCATTCAAGAGTGTGAGGAACAGAACACCATGTGTTTAAGACCATCCAGAGCTACATAACAATTCTCATTCCAGCCTGGGCTACTTGGTGAGACCTTCATTTATAATGGAAATACAAACAACAACGAAAAAGAAAAACATCAAAAATGGAGGAACAACACTGGCCAAAAAATCAAACCAAAACAAAATCCTGATAATCAAAGGTTCAGGTAGGTTAACGAGGAGAAACTTCAGATAGCTACTGTTCAGATATAAAAGGCAGGTGAACACAAAGAGCCGTCTTCTTAAAAACAATTAGCAAATTATATTTAATATATTGTTCTCTATATTGACATTCAGAAATTTTCATGGGTCATAATTAATACTAATCAGTTTTTTATTCTGTGTTGTGGAATTCCAGGTAGTGGATGACAGAGTCAAATTTTACTATCTTTTTTTTTGTTTCTATATATTTTTGTTTTCATTAAAATGTAATTATATCACATCCCCCTTACCTGTTTTCTCTTGAATTTCTACCATGTTGCGCTTATTTCAACCCCTCCCATATCCTCCATCATACCCTTTCAAATTGATCGACTTTTTTGTTTTATTATTGACATATATATATATATATATATATATATATATATATATATATATCTTTCTGATTGTATAAGGTTTTACTCCTGACAACTTTATATTGGTTAATTGGATTGGGGGGCATATCCCTGGGACAGACTAACTCTTCGTCTCTCAGCAGTCATTCCTTGCCGATAGTTCTTTGTCTAATATGGAAGCTTGTGACGTGTCTGTTGATCTTATCATTGTTCAGGTCTTGTTTAGGCAGCCATATTGTTGAAGTATCATGGTTATAGATTCCCTATTATTTCTAGGAGATACAATCTCACAGCAGGCTTTCTAATCTGTTGGATCTTACAATCCCTCATCTATGATGAGCCTTAAATGTAAGAGTTATGATGTAGGTGTACCTCTTGGGGCTAGGCTCCACGTATCTGTGGATATAGGATAAGCTTTAGAATGCAGTTAGGAATTATGCTGGTCTACTCGTGGTGGTAGGCTCTCATCAAAGATCCATGATTTCTCTAGCCCTTGGTAGTTGGCTACGTTTCTAGAATCAGCCATGATTCTTCTCCTAATGAGTGGATAGTCAGATAGATGGATGTTGGTTACAGCCAAGATATAAGTGTCACTACTACACCTGTAGGAATTTCTGACCATTCTGGCCATTGTTATAGTTCATTGGTATCAAGCTGGATAGGACTATGGATTTCTTCCCTCCCTCGGTTCTTTATATACTACATTCTGGTACTATGAAAAAGAGACCTCAGAAAAAAGTCTTTGAAGTTAGTTCCGGCTAAACCTTTTGTGTCTTATGTCTTCAGCAACAGAGACTTCTAAGAAGCAGCCAATGGCAGTAGCAATAGCCTGTGTTATTTATGAAATCACTTAGACTGTCCCCAGCAACATCAAACAGAGGTTTCTTATGCTTAGTACTGGAGTTTTTGCTAAATAATCTATGATTCTTATGGGGAACTTTGTAAGCCTAAGCAGCTTAACCTCATAGATGCAGATATATAGATATATAGATATTGTGTACAATTTGGGTAAATATAAATAATACTGTTCCTTGAGGCCTTATTAAACATCCTTAGTGTTATTCGTCCCTCATCCCTCCCTGTCCTTCTGCACTGATCTCTCCTTTTTCCACCAAAATGTAAGTCTGCTTTAAAAGGAGTGGATCTCTACTCCCTGGAAGCGTTCAATGGGTGCATGAATTTCACGGGAAATTGTAATAAAAATTGACTAATGAAAATCTTTGGAATTATATAATAATTGTATGATAATTTTTCCCTGGCTAAAACAGAAGCATTTTAGATTTGGGATAAGGTGACCTCAAATTCAAAAGGCGAAGGTTCGTGAGCTGCTAAGATTTAGAGATCAATAGGACACAAGAATCAGCTAAATTTGCAGGCACTGCATCCATGGCAACAACCTTGGCAAAGCCTCCACACAGATAGTAACAAGCCACTTGAAAATGACTGGGAGCTGAGCCAAGAGAAAGAACTCCGAAACAAGGACTTCGTAAATCTTAAGGATAGACGTCTCCCTGAACATGAAAAACAAAGGACAACTTCTAAAGCATTTTCTTTGATTTATTTTTCTGATCTTTGCAAATTTAAGAAACCTGGCCCTAGAGTCTGGGGATCTGACCCAGTCTTTCAAAGAAAAGAACAAATAGTTCCCTACTTCTGAGCATACAAGTCCATTGAATATCAGATCCACCTGGAGAGACTCTAAACCCTAGGACCCATTTAGAACAAAGGACAATATTCAAGAATCTCATGAGCACTTAGACACAAGATGAAGAGCAACAATTTGGGGCCCTTGGATCTAAAAAGGAAGTTCGTCAGACAGTGGAAAGATCTGGAGAGAGGCAGCTGACGTTGCTAAGATGTGATAATTAATAGATGCAGAGATCCAAGCAAGTTTTTCCCGGAGTGGAACTTCGTTCCCACGCGTGGGTAATTGCAAGAGAGTCATTGAAATTCTATTCAGTCAGAACGGGAGCACGGCAGTCACCATGCTAAAAGAGGACCACCAACATCATTCTGTGTCAGCACAATCGCAAAGAGAGAATGATTCCAAGCAATGGTAGAAGTACACCAAATTACATAATAGGGGTGTTGAAGAAACTGAGAATAACCCCCAAACACCACTTATCCCTCCATCAAACTGGTTTGACTAGTCTAAAATAGAGAAGGACATTACATCATCAGCCTTTTACTAATCCGTGGTCAATGATATAGCAAATGCAGATCTCTTTATTTTGGTCACTAGAGTACTTTGCTTTCATTTAACCAGAATTATACTTTGATTATCTTCTCTGGGGACAAACTACCAAGCACCCTGTTATAATCTAGGCACATGGAATTTAAACAGAAGTCCCTGATCTAACACAGGTAGACAATGTATTCATTTCAAAGATGCCATATTGATTAGTGGTTAGATATAGTTGTGTCCGGGACCCTGTGTTACCTCATTAATTTGATGACTATCAATAGCAGAACAATTTAACTGAGAAAGACATTCAAGGGCCTTTAGGATATTAAAGCAGGTGGATCACACCTTTAATCCAAGCACTTGGAATTCCAGGACAGCCAGCTACATAGAGAAACCCTGTCTCAAAACCAAAACAAACAAAAAATCTTCTAGGAATAGTGTTATGGGAAGCAAATAAATTATGATCCCAATAAGAAAAAGAATTGGTCCTTGAAAGTCACATGACTAAGCAGGAAGCAAAGAAATGTTTGCATATGAATATTGGCACGTCTATATTATGTAGCAAATTTATCATTAGATAGCATAGCCTCCTACACGATATCTTTAAGATTATACATCCTGGAGAATCAAAACATGTCTCCTCTGAGTTTTGTCATTGATAGAACTTGTCTATTAGCACAACCCTACACAGATAACAGGACTCAAATTTGAAAGTCAGCCTTCATCTAACTGCAGTTAAAATAACTATGGATACAGTGAATGTCAAGTCCTTTTGATATCAATGGGAATCCATTTGTGATAATTGGCCACTGTCAAGAAACAATAGGTAAATGAGATCTCTGCCATTCGATTTAAATATTGTAATCATTAGAGAGGAGTTATTATCTCTAAAGAAGTGCTGAGCCTTCACAGAATTATGCAGGAATTTGAAGCCAGTCCTGGAAAAGCGCCTTTAACATTGCTGAAAGCATATTGCTGCTCTAAGAAACACTGTACTTGTCTTCTACCCTTTGGGTCTAATACCTCCAAAGCCATTTATTACAAATAACCCAAAATGTAGAAGCCACCAAAATTCCAGTTTCGGGGCAAACAGTGGTTTATGGTACAGTTGTATTCCCTTGGAAAATAATTTAGCTTTGTAGTAATGTCTCCCTTCACAAATGACTTCTGACAAATAGTCATAGATATGGGAGAACATTAAGATTCTTTATCATATTCATCATCGTGGAGATACCTGATGAAATAGAGTATAAGCCTTGAAATTTTATTAAAGCTTCAGAGAGAAAGCACTGGAACCTCTGAACTAAGAATAACACGGTTCTTTGTGGAAAGGATTTTGGCTGGTTGTTAAACATGTTCGTCTAAAGTCAGACTTTCTTAGAAATCTAATGGTCCTGAATTCTAGGGTAGTGAACACAAAGAGAATCAAATGGGGCCAGGAAATCAAAGATGTGTAGACCCTCAAGCTCATGCAACCTACTTTAGGCACTCTGGGCTTGAGCACCTGCCAGTAGTCTCAGGACATATTTATAGAAAAACCTACATTAAAGTGGCATTTTGCCAAAAGTAGTTATGTAATAGATTACATCATTGTTTACTTTTGGGTTCCCCGGGCATCTGCTGTTAGCCAATTTGTGCTGACTCATACCCCTCCCACCTAGATGTCCAGCACTCGCTACCTTAGCCAACGCTGGATATCTTTATCAATGTCATGTCAGGTAAGCATGAACTGGAGCTGCAGCCCAGTAACTATTTGGGGGCAGGGATTTGTGTTGAAATAAAGAAATATAGTGATTTCTGGATATCAGGAATATACAAAGTAACTACTCAAATTCTTTTGAGGAGAAAATGTTTAAACCAATGAGAAGCTAAAACTATGTGAACTTTTCCAGGAAGAGGTGAAAAAAATGTCTTTTCACCTAGACATGGTACTAACTACATACCAAAGTCTAAGGACACCCAAGTCTAGTTTGATACATCAATAGATGTAATGAGCATACATGAAGCGTTCCTTACAGGAGCTTTGCTAGCTCCCAACCAGCTACATCACCAGAAAGTCTCTATTGTGAACGGTAGCTTCGCAACAGCAGCACAATGGAGATTCCCTTTCAGCTAACCTTCCACACTGTATATATTCTATCAACCCCTAAGACCCTGAGGATTGCATACAGCTGGGAGATCAGAATAGCAGGGAACGCCTAGAGTATCAGGTGAGGATCTAATAGGCCTCTTCACGACCCTTCGTCCGGGAGGCAACATCGATGTCATGAGAGTAGTTTGCAAGTAGCCGCAGCTTCTCTCATGAAGATGGTAATGACTGTTATACTCAGAGAACTTGTATTGTAGAGAAAGGAACAACGATATACAAATAGTTTAACAAAAAGGCGGAGGGAAATTTCAAAATACCTTTGGGGAGTTCTTTGTTCTTTTTTTTCTTCCAGCTTTGAAGTCTTTGTTGGCTCTTTTTAAAATTCTCATAATTCTCTAGCATTTCTGTTCTATGACTTGGACCTGCCAAGCAAGGCCACAGTACAATCTCAATTACACTTTGGGGATCTGAATATAAGATTCCACAATCTGATGAAAATTAAAGCTATTTTTAGCGTATGTGGGAACTTTTCACCAGCTGTCACTGTTTGATGTATTTCATCCTTGCTTGTCAGAGGCTCTATATGAAGAACTGTGATCTTAAGTATCCTACCTAACACAGGCCTATAGGCTGTGGGTAGGGGGAGGATGCTCTTCAAGGAGAGAGATCAAGTTATGCTATCTCAACAACTATAAAATCCAATTCAGGTTGATTGGAACATACTCTATGATGGCTTCTGGATTATCAAGGTTGTATGATAAAACAAAAACCCAGGAGGACATTTTCAGCAATGTAATAATGCAATTAAATGTTTCTACTTACTGAGTAGAACATCAATATGAGCATTACTGCAAGTGTAAGGCAACACATATGTTCCACACAACTGAAACACCCCATCATAGCTAGAAGAAGCTTTTGGTCTAGCAGGGTGAAAGACAAATAAACATGGTCCATTTTGGAGTTCCTTAGATCTACCTGATTTGGGAATCATGCAAAAAATATTGCCACTGTGTTTTTAAAATTAATTAATTCACATTAAAATCTACAGCAGATGGAATTGTCCTTAAACTAGTAAAATTATATTAGCATTCCTGGTCTCTGGGGGAAAACAGTGAATTTTGCCTGAGGGAGAAAAGTACACTACCACAGCCTTCCAACGTAATTACTAAGAGAATTCAGGTCAAGGTTCCCATTTTATAATACATTAACTTATCTTCTATAAACCGAAATTCATAGTGGCAAAACGCACTGAAAGATTATGAACACCGTGACTGAACAAGGCCATGAAGAGGTCATTGAAGTGAAGTCTCACAAGGTCCAACCCTTAGATGAAGACCGACCAGTAACTAATGGATGCTTAGATAGCATGAATTAGGAGTGGTCTCCTTGATAGGTTATCTAATCTCAAGTGGTCAACCGTAAATCCACTCCTTTCACTTCAGCCTTTCCACTTTAACTCCGTTTTCACTCATTGTACATAATACGCTTAGTTAATAAATTTGTCTAGAAATCTTAGGATAGCATTACCTGTAGCTTCTATTGAAATGAATATCTGAACTAGGCATAATGAAAATCAATCATCCAGCACTAGGGGGACTAAGGTAGGTGAACCATGAGTTTGAAGCTAGTCTGGGCTACATATAAAGTTTGAGGTTACCCTAGTCCATAGATAGATAGATAGATAGATAGATAGATAGATAGATAGATAGATAGATAGATAGATAGACAGACAGACAGACAGACAGACATGCTGTATTCATTAGGGTTTCTATTGCTGCAATAAAACACCATGACCAAATAACAAATTGAGGAGGAAAGGGTTTATTTGGCTTAACACTTCTTCATTGTTCAGTTCATTACCAAGAGGAAGTAGGGACAAGAACTCAAGAAGTTCATGAACCTAGAGGCTGGAGCTGATGCATAGACAATGGAGGGGTGCTGCTTACTGGCTTGCTTTCCCTGGCTTGCTCACCCTGCTTTCTTATAGATCCCAGGACCACCATCCCAGGGATAGCACCACCCACAATGGGTTTTATGGTGTTGCCATTGCTGAACGAGTTGACGCTGGTTCACATAACTTAGAATGTTGTTAAATCAGAGATAGGTCTTTTCCAAATTTTGTCTTAAGCAATGAATGAGCATAAAATACAATTAGGCTTGGATTGATAAACACATGTGTTCCGTGTCAATAAAAAAAAAACTGAAGGTGAAATACTCTAGAGAATGCTTGACAATTCCAAGAGGCTGAGGTGCCCCTTTGCTGTGTGCAAAGACACCAACCAGATTTCAGCTGGAAAAAAAAGGTAGGCCAGAATTCCAATAGAGTGGTGTCAACAAGACCTGCAGCATTCAGTCATCAGAAAATAACTTGAAGGAGCATTATAACAGAAACACCACATGAAATTCATCTACACACCCATTTACACCTTTAAGATGCTTGTGTTTAAGAATGGAGGATGCTCATATCTAGGATTGACCGGGAGTCACACAGTTCATTTTGGGAGGTGTCCTTCCCGAACAGCTGGTCCTTGGGTGTAGAAGAAAGCAAACTGAGCAAGCTAGGTGTAAGCAATCCAATACTCAGCCCTCCTCCAAGACTTTGGTGTTAGTTTCCGCTTCCTGGTTTCTGCCTTAAGTTTCTGCCCTAGCTTCTCTGGATAGACTACAAACTATAAGCTGAAATACACTCTTCTGCCCAAGTTGCCTTTGGTCATAGTATTTTATCACAGCAATAGAAGCTTAAGATAGTTAGAAAGTCAAGGGTTAGAAAGGCAATAAGTGTGACTTACTGTCATCAGTATCCATAATTTCTTGTACAAAGGAAGGAATTGGGTGATTTCGTTCAGGTATAGATATCTTCAGAAATGCATTCATTTAACTTTTAGAGCTAAGATCATAGAGGATACCTACTTCTAAACTTACAGTTTATAATTTAAAAAATGAACACTAGAAAGTATTTGAGATACCTTATCAATAATAAATGCCCCTTTAGTGAGTGTATTAGCTACCTATTCTATATGTTACATTACTATGAAATCAGTGGTTTAAAACAGAACGTGTTATTATTTTGTGCTTTCTGTGGGTCAAATGGTCTATCGGGGTTTAGGTGGGCCCTCGGGTCAAGGAGAAGAATTACACTCTGCAGGCTACATTCTTGTCTTGAGGCTTGATTGGTTACAATCCACTGAGCTTTTAGTTATTGGCAGAAGTTGACTTCTTGCAGTTGTAGGATTGGGTGTGGCTTTGTACTGGTTAGCAACTGGATGCTATCCTTGACTCCCTATAGGCCACCGGAGGCTTGCTGGCACTCTGACTTTCCCCGCCCTGGTACTTACTTCATCCATTCAACAAGGAGACTATCTACTGCTAGCAAATATACTAAAAAACAGAGTTTTATGTAGTATAATTGGCACAGTGTCCCTCATTTTTCTATATTCTGTTCCTAGAAAGCTGTCATACCAGCCCCACTGTGGGGTATTGCACAAAAGCATGAGCATCAGGGACGGATTTAAAGGATATGAAGCATAAATTTCTTCTCTCCCAAGTGTCCCCAAAGTTACCCATACTTTAGCAACATGTAAAAGTCCAAAATGTTATTAGCTACATCAGTTCATGTATGGAAGAATTTTCTGGAGTGTGCATAGTTAACTCCTAGAGTGTTTTATACTCAATATCAGTGATAGGATAGACACAGGGTAAAAGCTATCAACATTTTAATTTAAAAAGGAGACAGGCCAGGCAAGGCAGCATGTGTCTATAGTGCTAGCAGTGATGAGATAGGAGCATAAGAATTGCTGCAAGGTAGAGGTTAGCCTGGTCTAATGAGTGAGTTCCCTGGCCAGATAGAGATACATATTGATATCCATCCTTTAAAGAATAAGGGAAGAAGAAAAGAAAATGGAAGATGCTGAAATCTCGCCAAATAACTGTTAAGAGTTCTTGTTTCAGGCGGGTTGGGGATTTAGCTCAGTGGTAGAGCGCTTGCCTAGCAAGCACAAGGCCCTGGGTTTGGTCCCCAGCTCAAAAAAAAAAAAAAAAAAAAGAGAGAGAGAGTTCTTGTTTGGGTTTCGAATCCCAAGCCTAAATCTCCATGGCCATTTCTTTCACCCCTCCTTTACTTTCTTAGTCAGGGTTTATATTCCTGCACAAACATCATAACCAAGAAGCAAGTTGGGGAGGAAAGGGTTTATTCAGCTTACTTCCACATTGCTGTTCATCACCAAAGGAAGTCAGGATTGAAATTCAAGCAGGTCAGGAAGCAGGAGCTGATGCAGAGGCCACGGAGGGATGTTACTTACTGACTTGCTTCCCCTGGCTTGCTCAGCTTGCTCTCTTATAGAACCCAGGACCACCAGCCCAGGGATAGCACCACCCACAGTGGTGGGAACCTTGATCACTAGTTGAGAAAATGCCTTACACCTGGGTCTCATGGAGGCATTTCCTCAAGGGAGGCTCCTTTCTGTGATAACTTCAGTTTGTGTCAAGTTGACACACAAAACAGCCAGTACATTTACCTAGTTTTAGCTTCAGCTCTGCTTTGTGTTTTCTGAAAACCAGAAGCTGGAGGCTTCCCTGATTTTTAATATTTGCTATATCAGGAGAAAAGCCAGGAAGTCACTTGAAACCCCAAGAAGAGCTTTGTTTGACGTAGTTGGTTGATCCTTACATTAGATTCTGTGACTAAGATGATATGTATGAATAGTCAGCCTTGGACAACTAGTTCTAGAATTAAGCTTAAGATTGATTAACTTAAACTTGTTAAATGTGAAAGTTTGCTATGCCCACTAAAATATTTAATTGTATAATGAAGAAAGTGCTATGGCATTGTATGATGAAGGAGAGATTTTCAGATCTAGGTTCAAGCAACCAAGACACTATTTACATGCAATTAGTATTCTAGCTTCTGATGCTTCCCCTGCATTCTAACTCCTTCATTCATAAGAATTAGTACTCCTATTCATTTCCACATCTGCAAAGAATAGATGCTGTCCCACCAAGTTCCTGAAAAAAGTAATAAGACAAACCAGCTCTACCCAGCATCCCTATTAGAGAAGAAGTCAATACGAGGAATTGATTTGATGACAATAAACCTGGTACTCAACCAGATGGTGAGCTTTAGGTATTTATGATACCAAAACAAAACCCCTAAAGCATGAGCCCAGAGGAAAAACAGTAACACCCCATTACACAACAACTAGAGATGTGGGGAGAAGCAGCAAAGTAAGGAATGGTCAGAAGCCCAGAGAAGCCAGAGACTATTTCTTCAGTTGCAATGTAGAGATTACATTCCCATCAGAAGCTCATCGGTTGGTTAGTACTCACATTTATTACCAAGCTAATCCATGATCTGTGAGTTCAAGGCCAGCCTAGTCTACATAGCAAGTTTTGAGACCTGACAGGCACTCTCTCAAAAGAACCAAGAGAATAGAAAAACTACTCTTTCCTTACAAAAATTTCTATGAACAGGTTAGAAAGCAAACAGTTAATCACTTCATACAAATATGAATACCTTTGAGATTAAAACATTCCTAGAAAACCTCAACTTAAAATTGTCTGGCCATCAACATATTTGACTGCACCAATAAGGTGTATGGGAGTTTAGATTTCCTGAAAGGAAGAACCTTCATTGCTTCTTTTATTTACACTTTTTGGCCTGGTTAGCTCCTTCTTGTTGTTTTGAGTCCTCTAGATCTCGTTAGAAAAGCTTTCTGTGGACCATCCACCCTCTGAGTTTGTTCTCTGTCTGTTTCTCTGTGTGTCTCTGTGTGTGTGTCTCTGCATCTCTCTGTGTCTCCTCTCTCTCTCTCTCTCTCTCTCTCTCTCTCTCTCTCTCTCTCTCTCTCTGGATGCAAGGATGACTTCCCCTTGGACATCTCACTCTTTGGTGCTCACCACAATGTCTGCTATGTAGGAATCATTAATGTATATTTAATGTAGCCATGAGAAGAACACCAACCTCAGGTAGCTATGACTTTACCATTGTTAATGGAAGTTCTATATGGACTAATTCTTTCTATGATCACATGCAGAGAAAGGAAACAGTTTTTTTCTTTTCTCTATATGAAGCCAATAAAATAAATAAACATAAATCGGCTATATAATTTCATAACTTCAACATTTTGTGCTGTAAATACTAAAGAATTTTCCCTAGGGGACTTAGACTTCTCTCATTTTAAAATCGTCCTCTAGAAGTAGAACAGCTCTCACCTGAAAAATCCATGCTATCAAAAACATAAAATGAAAATGTTTAATTTCCTTTCAAACCTATAAGATTAACACAAATCAATAACACATTTTCAAGGCCCAAAGTGACCCATGTTACATTTAGAAGGCAAGTGAATGCATAAAATTATAATCTATGCTGTACTTAATTTTTAAAAACAAACAAACATTTTATTATGTGGCTAATGTGTTATAATAATGAAGGCTTCTTTATAGCACAAGACCAACATAATGCAATGGCGCAAATAAAGGACATTTTGTTGTTCTTTTTGTTTGTTTTATTTTGTATAGTCTTCATATAACAGTAAAAATAAACTCTTTAATAAATAAATATATATAATAAATATTTGTAAATTGAAAAATGTATAAATAGGTCCATTCTTCTAAAAGAAAAGTTTCATCTCATTGTGGCATGTTTTGTGAATCAAAGTCATCCAATATTTCGATTTCTTTATGCATAATGTTATAACCTTTCTACAAGGTCCTTAGAATCTATGAGGCAGTAATTATGTCATCTCAATCCACTTCTTCAACATGAAGGATCTGTTTTTAAGGTAACTGTCCAAGTAAACATTATCCAGAGACATGAGGCATCCGTCAGCAGCAAGGTTCACATTCTCCACAGATGAACTGACTTCAGCTTCAGTCAGCTGGTAAGACTGAGCCATTGTGTCTAAGGAACTACAATCCACGTAAGGAGGATGATCTTGCTTTGCTTCATGTTAATTCCTTCTTCTCAATATTCTTCCAAATAGAGTGTCTCAGTGAAAAGCAGATTCTGTGATGTCCTGAACGTCTTCTTCAGTGTAACTTAACAACAGGAACTGTGTTTGTAAAACAGATGGCTCTAGGTTCATCCAGTGTACATCAGTAGGTCTTTGTATAACTCTGGAACTCTCTCTGGGTCCACTGGTCTGGGTAAAAAATGGGTAAACTTTTGGTGTCTTTTGGACCTGGCACCGTCTCTTGGAGTTCCGTCTTTGTTAAGTGCTACAAAATACCTGCGACCCGTGTCTCCGTGTTTATATATGTTGGATGAATAGGTATTATACCAGTTCTCTTCAAATTGTTCCCTGAAGATGCATTCAGAAGTCAATTTCTCCTTTTAAAAAGTAAAGAAGAAGATATAGAATGTTAGAAATGCCTTCAAAACAAGTTCCTTACAAAAGTCTCAACTCCTTATTATCATTTCTTTGCTTATAGATATACCCTTGTCAGGTTCCATTATAATGTTTTGTTTTTATTTTGTTTGTATAGAATATGGAGTTTCCCCCTCTATATCACTTTATCCAGTCAATTAGTGCAAGGAGCTTTAAAACAAATTATCCAACTGTCAATTTTATTTTCAAGCATGAAATAAATATTTTGAGCGTTCCTGTGTTCTGCATCTTCACCATCCCAACACCATCACTAAGCAGGCTGCAGCTCACCTTATCCCATCACGAGCTAGACACCAGAAGCACAAACAGCAAATCTCTGCTATCAAGTGGGGCGAGTCAAGTTCTTGCTACAATTTAAATTTCTAACTCAAGTTCATCACTTCAAATCTGGTATCATCTAATAAATATATTGTTCAATGATACGCCTCCATGATTAGCTTCTGAGTATGCTACCATTAATGTCAAGGAAATGAAGTAAAAGTCCAATGCTTTCTTAGTCATTCAATATTTTCTATTTCTTTCTCTGTCTCTCCCCCTCCCTCTCCTCATCCCCATGCCCATCCCCCTTCCTCTCTCCCTCTCTCCCTGTCTCCCTCTCTCCCTCTCTCCCTCTCTCCCTCTCTCCCTCTCTCCCCCTCTCTGTTCATATGATTGATATAGAGGAGACTTGGAAAGACTTGGGACAATGAACAGGAAGACCTGGTGCAACTGTTGCAGTAACTGTTGGTTAAGAATTTAAAAGGTGATATTGACTGACTGAATACATTCTGACCTCAGTCTGCTTAAATTTAGAATATTGGTTTCTAATTTTCACATACATATGTAGAAAGATCTGTTATGCCAGCTACGTGTCATGACGCCTATCAGACATTATCGATAGAGATTTTAATTAAAACGGATAATCATATTTTCATGAATTATAATAACGATTAAAATGATAATACATACTGAGCCATAAAGCTCTCCTTTGCCATTCATGCCAAGGTACAGGCCGCTGTCCACACCTCTGATACTGACCAGCCCCACCGCCACACTGATGAATTCCAGGATACCTGAATTTATAAGCAAAATAAAGATTCGGATTAGTTCATGAGCATATAACTACAGAATGGACAGAGATAAATATCAACACCTTTAAATATTCAACAAATAAATGGAAGCTCTCATCAGGACAAGCGAACGGGTAACAAAATTATTCCTGGTCTTCTGTGACTCTCCCAGTTCATTGTAAGCATTTCCCATGAATTGTTCTGATTTTGCTCACAAGAATCAGCCCAACCTCTTATACTTCATGCGGGTCTAACATTATTTTAAAGCTTATAAAGGGCTTCTTCTTGGCTATAAAGATGGGTCTGCAGCTAAGAGCATTTGCAGCTTGTGTTGATTAAGATTTTCTGTCAACGTGACACCAGCTAGAGTCATCTCAGAAGAGGGAAACTCAATCGAGACAATGCTATTAGGTTGGCTGGTGGGCAACAAGGATTCCTGGTGAGATGGTCCTGGGTACTATAAGGAAGTGAATGTAGCACGCCCTAAGAAGCCAGCCAGTAAACAGCACTCCTTCCTTCAGGTTCCTGAGCTCTTTCCTCAGTGACCTGGAAATTGCAAGATGAAATAAATCCTTTCCTTCCCCGAGTTTCTTTTAGGTCATGTTTTATAGCTGCAACAGAAAACCTTACTAACACATTGTTCTTGCAGAGAACTTAGGTTTCATTCCCAGCACCCAAATGGCATAAAACCAGATACAGTTCCATTTCCTAAGAATCTGATGCCTTCTTCTGGCCTCTGTGGGCAGTGCAGCGCACTTGTAGCCCGTGGACATATAGGCAGGAAAATCCCATACAAATAAAATAAAATTCTAAAAATAAAGAGCTAATAATCAATTTTTACTTCACCTTTAAAAATAATCTCTGATAATTAAAAGGGACGAGTTTTTTATTCCCAAGCTAGATAGAAAGAAACTGGGGCTCAGGTTGCCTAAAATGCCTAAAAGACATGATCTTTGTATCCAATAAAAATGGTGCTTGAACTTACATTTTCCGAGCCCTAGTCTAACGGTTCTACTCCACAACATGGTTTATGAGGGGAGGACAATAGTTTCTAGACTTTGTAGGCTGCAAAATATACTACATTCTGCAATCTATAAAAGTATGTTGTGCAGTTCAGAGAAGCAATAAAGCTTTGTAATTGATTATATATGATAGCCAAATACCAAGAGTTTGACATATAAATAGATTTTCCTATCCATAATATTCTGAAGTTATTTAGATTTACTAGGAGGTCAACTAATTTTGAAAGCTCTCGACTTGATACACTAACAGACTTCAGTTTTAAAAGATTTCTCTCTCCAGGAAACCTCTTTCTTCCCTGTACACACTAATCTTTGGACTAAATGATACCTTTTTTCTGGTTCTTTCCTTAGACTGCTGAACGAGTATCACCATCCATTCTGTACCTGGATCTGCCTTCCTTAATACTTCATGCCTTCACCCCTTCACCCCACCCTAAGCTCTACAAATAGCATAAATGTGTACCAGTTACCCTGACTTTGCTCTTTAAGCCCTTTCCTGATTTATTGTACAAGTTCCTGTTTGAACTTGTGATACTCTCAAAGCCAAGAGAAAGTTCAGAACCTGATGGTTTGCTGATATGGAAGGATCTATCCTACCCAGAGACTAATCCACTCATTGGCAAAACAAACACACACACGCAAACAAACAAAAGCGTAGCTTCTTATTAAGGCAGATGAGCTCTTCTGAAGCATGAAGATTTCAGACTAGTAAGAGTGATCAAGGGGATCTTACAGCACAATACCCTACTAAATAGCATGTAATGGCCTGAAAGAGTTAGTATCCCTATTGGATGGGCTAAAGTGGGGAAGATAAGACGTAGCAGGGAGGGCTAGACTTGAGAGGGCACAAAAACTCTGACAGCTACAGACTGGGAGAGTGAAGGAGACTCGCTCGCAGACACTACCAAGCTTCTCAGTGAAAGATTCGTGTCAGGAACAAAAACCCGAAACATAATTGGCATAAATATATGTAAATGGAATCTCACCCGGGATATAATTATAAATGCGTAATTACTTTAAATTATATTGAGTATTCACTCAGATTAAAAAGGACGCATGCCTGACGAGCACCCAATGTTCCTACCCCAGGACACGCTCCACCTACGCTTTAAATCCTGTCTTCAGATAACGCTGTCCAAAATATGTAATTACATAAGTAAAAATGATTACCCGTGTCTTTAGAATAATTATAGCCAATAGCTCTAACTTTTTAAACAACACATAAAACCATATACACAACCAGGCATAAATAATTTTCACCATGGCTCATGGAACTGATGGGGGAAAGATTACGTGTGTGTGTGTGTGTGTGTGTGTGTGTGTGTGTGTGTGTGTGTGTAGTGTGCGTTGTGCCCCTCCTAAGGATTTTAGCCACACTTTTAAATTCTGATCCTTTTTTCTCACCAGAGAAATAGTATACCACCTAGTAATTTGTAATCGTTTGATTCTTAAATGAGATTTGACAAGTCTTTCTTATTTATAATATGAGGTGGCAACACCTAAGCTAATTCTTTCCCAAAGAATAGACGCGAAGAACTTTCCTTAAGAGGTAATCACAGATTTTAGGTAGATTTTCTAATGCCCAGTGTCCCATAAAAAGGCTTGGAGGTCCTTTGTCTTTCTGGTATCGTTTTCAAAGCCGGCCTTTTCTTAAATCATAATAAACAGGTGAGTCAACCCACAGTGCAACCACATCAGACAAATCTATGGAGAATAAAGGAAAAGGCTTTAAAGGAATATGTTTGATCTCGGGCTATGCTTTTTTTTTTTCTCAAGGAATGATTTTATGTTTACGTGTCAGGTAAAGTCTTCCGTCTATACTACCGTGCAGAGAAACTCTACTAGAGAGATTCAGGTAGCTCAGTTAGGGTATTATTTTAGCCTCGCTGAGAACTCTCAGTTAATGTTCAATTGATACAGTTTTAAGTTTTTAAAAATCTGAGTTTTTGTTGGTTAAGTTCAAACTACTATGGCGTTATTTTAGTGGTAGCTAATATCTTAAATAGTCATCCTTGAGGATTTTTTTTTTCAAAATACTTTAATATTACAGAAGTGAGTTTTCTTTAAGGGGAGGAGGTATCATTCAATACTTAGTTACCAAGGCACTAGCAAAAAGAGAATGGAGAAGCCTGCAATGTTCACATACTAATAAGGGTTGTCTTCCTTTTTATGTAACAGTGAATATTTTGCTTCTCTATAGAGTCTCTCACTAAAACATGATGTAAGCCAACACAGAAGCAAAGTCATATTTTCCTAAACAATCATTCCACATATAGGCTTTACAGTGTATTAGTAAGAATATGCCACACCCATTCCTAAAGGATCAGATTTCAGTACAGCTCACTTAATGTTACCACATCTTCTTCGAGATACCAATGTTACCAATCTCTTCCAATAGAATCTCTCTTCTAAGGAAACAGAATACACGTACTTTACAAGGGGCTTAAAGGAAGCATTTCCTTACTCTATTGGTATGTGGCAGAAAAGTCGGATGTTGCCTACAGCCTACATTTAACTTCCGGCCGCTTTGCCTGAAGGTGTTATCAAATTGGGGGAGGGGGGCTAATGTAAGGAGTAGAGTTACGGTCATTCTTAAAAGAAGAGAACTAGACCAGCTGGTGTTACACACATTCTTTAGAATCGTAATGTCAGCCTCCTCCATTTAAAAAACACTTTCCGAAAGTGACCCCAGATTGGCCACTAGGTCATGGCAGTCGACTCATTGTCAGTGGGAATTTGGAAGGGCTCAGTGGGAGCTGCAAACACGTGGGTTTTTTTAAAAGTCGGTTTTCTAAGCCCTTAAGCGCTGCCAAATGACCACCACATGCTGCTCCTCCCATCTCAGGTTACAAATGCTTCTCGGGCAGAGATTTGCACTCCGACCGAGTTTTAATGAGCACTGCAAGGGCACAAAGAAATGGGAATGTAAGAAGAAGAGGAGAATGAGACAAGAGCAGAGCCCCTCCGAAATGAGATGCTCCGGAAATGCCGCACTGAAAGGGAAAGATGTGTGTTGCGATTCCTCAGGGTGCTGACAAATAAAAGACACTATGTCTTTTTTTTTTTTTTGAATAAAATGTCACCTTCAGTGATATCACAGGTTAGATAAGGAAAGTCCCTTGATTGTGTTAGCAGATTAGTTGATGAAAAATGTAGCCACAGAGGAAGTATCCAGGGATATTAGGATCAGAAAGCACCTTTAGCCAACCATCTGATTTAACCTGTCTTGTCTGTTGTGCAGGCAAGAAAGCAAGACTCACACTGAGTGGGGGGGGGGGCACTTGCTAGCAACCTGGCTGGCTGGAGAGTGATTAAGAATAGATACTTTACTGATCTAATCTAGAGTCCCTTCATCCTATTAACCCCTTCTGCTGCCGGGCATTGCTGTTGTAGGTAGAAAAGATTCTCTGTGTTCCCAGCCATATCTTCTTTCGCTTCCCCCATTTCCTCTTACCTAAGGTCAATACCAAGATCTCTGCTTTCCAGTTTCGCAATTTCTAAAGGGAATCTTGGCCAGGTGGGCATGCTCAGTCCTTCTCCCGCCTCCCTCTCTCCATCTCCCTCACTCTCCACCCCCAACCAGCACAGAGAACTGCAGCAAGGCAGTCCTCTAAGTAGACACATGAAGATTCACATCCTGTTTAAGAACCATCCCTTCAGAGAGAGACACTGAGGGGCATGTTTTAAGAACTAGAATGCTTCCCGTTATTAATTTTCAAAACAGTAGGCACAGAACTGCAAGTGTGGAAGGAAGGGAAAACTGTACAGGGACCTCCTAAAATAATAAAATTGACTGAAGGAAGGAGTGCAGGTAAGGCTTGGGGACAAAACCTGGTTCCTAGCCCAAGACTTTGCCCCGCAGGCAGTAGAGAAAACAGAGTACCTTTGTACCCAGGAGTGAGGAACCCACCCGCTCTTTCTCTCCCTGCACCAAGAGTTGCATTCCTGCACGGCAGGACAACTTTTCCATAAGCCTTGAGCCGGGAACCGAGTATCCAAGCTGTCTAAGGGCTTAGGTAGCACCCAGCTCCTGCTCTTTCCGTCCCGCCAGAGTGGAGGTGGGAGGCTAAAAGAAGAGGAGGGTTAGTTGAGAGCGCAGGGGCGGGATGCTTGTACCTACCGAAGAGGCTGTGATCCTGCCGGGTGCCCTGCACACTGCCGTCGGGCAGGATCTGCAGGTGGAAGCCGGTGCGGCAGTAGAGCTGCCGGCGGCGCAGGATGCCGTGCAGGTGCGCCAGCTCCACGGAACCCGGCCCGCCGCGGGCGCCCCGCTCCAACGCGCCCCGCCGCTCCCCGAGCAGCGGCGGTCGCTCCCCTGCAGGAGGCAGCAAGAAGTGCGACCCCACCTGCTGACCCAAGCCCTCCAGGCCGCCCAAGAAGGCACCGACTTCGGTCAAGGGAGCCATGGAAGGGCCGGACAGGATGACTGAAATTCCAGAAAACAGGAGACCTCCCCGCAATAAAAAGTGTAACGGGGGTGGTGAGGCGAGTGCAGAAAAATTAGAGCCAAATAGGTACAAAAAAAGTTAAGGCTGGGTTACTCCTGTGAGGTCCCTGCAGGGACAGTGCACTGCACCGTCTTGGATGGATCTTCTCTCCTTGGGTAGGTGAAAGCTGGCTGCTGGCCTTGCAGAAACATCTAGAGCTGAGGCTGCTGATTTGGGGCTGGGGCTGGGGGCTGGGGCTCCAGCTCAGCAAACTGATCAGATCAGAGTCCTGTGTACATACACTCCCGGTATATATGCCGGTCCTCTTGACATATGCTAATCAAGTCCTTTCATGCGCGCCGGGGAGGTTGGTTTTGTTTGAAATCTTAAACCAGCCTCCTCTCTACACGTTTTGCTCGTCGGAAGTGGCTAAAGGGAGCACTTGGAAAACTCATTCCTGCACTTGGCCAAAGTCAGTCAGCTAGCAAATTCGGGGAAGCTCAGCCGACAGCCTGGTATATATATACTAGGTTGTCTCTGAGACAACCACGACGTTTAGCCGCTGCTATACAAACAACCACCTTTGATGTGAACTCATTTGCAGAGAGAGATAGCTGGGTGAAGGAGCCCAGCTTGCAGAAGGTAGTGGGGTGGGGTGGAGGGGGGGCGGTAACAGATGAGTGGGAAGAGGAAAATGAGGGCGCAAGAGAGTTGGCCTCCTCTCCTCGGGAGCTGCTGGGAGCCTGCAGTGGACAGGTGCAAAGAAAGGCAAGGAGGAAGAAGGGAAAAGGGCGTTAC